>NC_087064.1:28394389-28589357 GCF_963678635.1 Symsagittifera roscoffensis
ATAACAAAAAACATATTAGTTAACTAATTGAGTTTCTCTAGCAAGACGTTTCAGTGACAAATGGTTGAGTTGCTACAACGTGACGTTTCACCGACAGGCTATTGAAGTTCTTCAAGTTGACCTTAAACTTCAGAAAATAAAACAGTTTTTCAACAAAGATAGATAAAAGACTTGGTTGGTTGAAAATTTTATGTGACTCGAGTAGTGCTTGCTTATTTTGTCGTTATGCCCATCAAATTTTTAAAAGTGAAAAATGACAAGTGCAATTGAAGTGGCGGCAGATACGTGGTTTCAAAGGGAGGTGAATCTATATATATATGTATATATGTATATATATATATATATATATATATATATATATATATATATATATATATATATATATATATATTTGCATCTCCTCTTGAAACCAGGCGCCCGTTGTCACTTCAAATGCAAATACCACACTCTATTTTTCAATATTTGAAGCATATTACGATAAAAAAATTTCCACCTGAAATTCGCAGTAAATTTTTTTCTAACCGATTTATTTATATATCTTTCAAAAATAGTTTTTTTTCTGAACTGTTTGATCGGCGAAAGTGAAATATTTGTCAATGAAACGTCAAATTAGCATCATTTATTAATTAATTGTTAACTCACTCCGTTCATCGACACTTAAGAACTGAGAAAATTCAAGTCAGGCTGTTCAAACTGGTCATTTTAAGTCACCTGGTCACTTTTGGTCACTTATTGATCAATTATTTTTTCTAGGTAATTTTTGTTGAAACTGAATCAAAGGAACCCTAGCAATTATCGAGAATTTTTCCAGACAACATCAGGGGACGTTGCACGTTCTATCAGAAACTTCAACAAGAGCTCACTTGGACGCTTCCCGTTAAGAACGCGCCGATTCGGTGCCGACTCCGCTTCTATTTTTGCGAGTTGTTTGTAGCAAAAAGTAGGCAAGCTTTAGTCAATCTTTAGCTTGAAAAGATCATCCGACAATTGAGCAGCTGGTAAACGCCCAGGTTGACAAGAACGCTCTATTCCGGACTAGCGACTGTTTGAGTCGTCAGAGAGATCTGTATTCAAAAATGTTCCTGGACTCAAGTTACCCAAAGCCTGGTGTGCTCAAGAAGAAAATGACTAATACCAAAAATGAGTTGGAAAAAGCTCAAAGACTGTTCAATGAGCTCCAGAAACAGAAAGCTAAACTAGAACTAGAGAAAGCAGCTGTTGTTGAAGATGCGGATTCTATATCTGTATGTGTGACAAATGAAGTATTCCGAAAAATCACTTGTTTTTTTTAAGAGAGAGATTCTGAAAATGGTAGGTCTTTTTTATCGTGAACGATTCAAGCAGCTTGATTCAAGTGGTAATTGTTCAATTAGATTTTTTTTTTCAAAATTTGTCTTTGTAAGGAAAATCGTTATGCAAAAATCAATCGAAACTTGCAAAGATAAAATTTTTTTTAAGTCTGTTCCCCAAATATGTGTTTAAAAATGTATGTTTTCATATAGCAAGGGGCAAGGGTTGGATAGCTTTTTCTTGCAGCTCTGTCAAAGTAGAGTATTGTAAATGTGAATTTCACTGAACGCTCAACATATAAATTTTTCAAGTAGTGCTTTTTGCCAAATGATAAAAAATAGAATACGGCAAATGCAAGTGAAGTGGCAACGGGTGCGTTGTTTCAAGGGGAGCTGCTCATAAATATACATATGTTTTCGCATATATGTCAAGGTAGTGCTGAAATATATAAATTTTTTTGAAGGTGAAATTCACTAAACATAAATGAGTTTCAAGTTGTATTTTTTGTCGTAATTTACGCTAAATGTTGCAATGCCGAAAATGGCGGTTGAAGGAAAATATGACAAATGCGAGAAAATTTAGTGATATTTGCTAAGATTTTTTCCCCAAAACTTGTCTTTTTAAAATTTCTTTCTTATGCAAAAATTAATAGAAACTTACGATGACAAAAAAGTTTGCGAAATTAGTTCCAAGTTTCCGAAATCTGAAGCAATTAATTGTACTTTTCATGACCATGTCCTTAGAGCAACAATTGGATATTTTTAATTTTGTAATAGGAGAGTTTCAAAAATAATTTTCTTTATTAATCCTTTTACAAAATATAAAATGTACAAAGTGACTTATTTTGCACGTAAAAACGTATTATTAAGAGCAATTTGCTTGCTTCGATTAATTTTGGAGTGAAATGATGCGCCGTTTACGATTTAGTAGAAGGAAATATATTGCGCGTTTATTATCCAAACAAGAAACAGACTAGTCAAATTAGAAGCTAATTTTGTCCCCATAACCTTACAAAAATGATCACAGGAGTAAAATATCTTTGAAAGTGATTTTTGAATGTCAGTATCCTTAAACTGATAAACAAAATCATTCAAGTAATGGTTATTTTGTCGTAATGTCGATCAAGTGCATTTGGCAACCGCTACGTGGTTTCAAAGAAAAGCTGATATATATAAATGAATTTCATCGCACAAGTGTTGTGCAGTGTGTCGGTACGAATCAGCCCATACAAAAGCAGTAAAATTCAGAGCAGTCCGGAAAAGTGAGAAAATGGAAGATAAACCTATCCGGTTCAAAACAGTCTGAAAAACAGTCGCAAGTAATAGTATTTTTAAAAAGCTGGTAGACCGATAGTTTTTCTTTGTTCAAACAACCTAAACAACTAAAAAGTGACCGCCGCATTCACGTCAACTTTTTGCGAGGTTGCCAACAAAGGGTAGGATATTATACGAAAATAAGAAATTGACAGTCAGCTTAGTCTTTGACAGTTTCAATTAAAATTGGAATGTTTTGTATCGGACTGTCTTTTGCTCGTTATCATGATTTTCTGAACTGTTTTGTATTGGATATTGCTTAAAATTATGTCGTTTGGTGTCAAACTAACGCTGTCCGAGTAATATTTAAATGATGAAAACGGCGCCATCATGTTTTCTTTTTTTTCTCTGAGTTTGAAAAAAAATATTACAAAACTGCCCTTTATAGTTTTTAAATAACAACAAGACTGCTCGTATCGGGGCGAAGCCCTGAATGTTCCGACTGCCTTTTAATGTTTATGGAGCAGCAGTAATAACAGAAAAAAACTAAATGAAATAAAAAAAAATGAAATTTTTTTTTTCTAAAAATTGAAGTTTTTTATGAAAATTATCCCCCGACACGCCATATAAAGAATAAAAAGATAGATTTTGTTCCTTGTAACAAATCACTATGGCAAATAAGCTTCATTCAATCAATTTGGAACGGTTTATAAGACGGATTAAATCTCCGCTTACGCGTTAATAGCGCGAATTATATTGCGCGTTAATTGTCCCAAATTAGTCAAAATGGCAATCTTTAAACCCTCATAACTTTACAAAAAAAAATCACAGGTGAAATATTTTTTCAAATTTAGGCTCAGGATAACCATACCTTTTGAATGACATAAAAAATTTCCGTCAAAAATGGCTAGTTAAAAAGTCGAAATTTGTCTGAATAAAAAAAACCCACCCCGAGCACAAATATTCCGTTACTTTCGTATCGAAAGTCGGAACAACAAGACTGCTCGTATCAGGGCAAAGCCCTGAAGATTCCGACTGCCTTTAAGGTTTATGGAGCAGTAATAACATAAAAAGATTAAACGTAATAAAATAGGTAGAAATTTTTTTTCTAAAACTTGAAATTTTTAGGAAAATCATCACCCCACACGCCATATAAAGTGCAAAAGGATAGATTTCACTCATTGAAACAAATCAATTATGGCAAATAAGCGTTTTTCAACCACCAATCTGGAACGATTTCTTTGACAGATTAAATCTCCGCTTACGCGTTAATAGCGCGAAAAATATCGCGCGTTAAGGGTCCCAAATTGGCCAAAATGGCAATCTCCAAACCCCCATAACTTTAAGAAAAAAGATCAAAAGTAAAATGTCTTTTCAAACTTAGGCTCAGGACAACAATACCTTTCGAATGATATTTAAAAAACTCCGCCAAAAATTGCTAATTTAAAAGTCAAAATTTGTCTGAAGGAAAAAAAAACCCCACCCCGAGCACAAAGATTCGGTTACTTGTCCCCATACAAACTATCTTATGTACAAAGTGATATTTTTTGCCCGTCGTAACATATTAATGAGAGCAATCTGCTTGCTCCAGTTAAATTTTTAGCAAATTGATTTGCCGCTCGAGCTTAAAAAGCACGAAAATTATTGCGAGTTATTGGTCCCAACTTTAATCATACTAGTCAAAGTAGTCACAGTTTAGTCATCCATAAATTTACGATTATAATTACCAAAGTGTTCCCATAACCAACTGATCACCCGTAAAATATCTTTTTAAAATTGAGTGTCAATATCCTTCAGATGATATGAAAAGTTCCTTAAATTATTGCTTATTTTACAACGTACATCATATGTTGTAGAATGGGAGTATTATGAGAAGTGCTAGTGAAGTGACAGCCGCTGCGTGATTTCAAGGAGAGGTGCTTCTGCAGTCCTCAGTTTCGTATCCTGGGTCGCATTCGCACTCATTAGTCTTCGGGTTGCAATTTCGATTCCCATAGCAGTTACTGAAGCAATTGTTTTATTTGTGAGGTGCAAACAACCATACAAATTACTGAAACATTTTTTCTGCGTAAAGTGCTGGTGTGACATTTTCTAGAATAATTTTAAAATCTATTAAAAGCCTTGGCCGTTGCAGTTACTGAAACAATATTGTGTAAGCAAATGACCATAAGAAATAAAAACGTTTCTTTTATGCTCGTCAAAACATTTGTTCCGCTTAGATTTTCCGGGTTCTGCTTACAGTTGGGATTCCGCGACAGCTTAAAATTACAGTAAACATATATTAATACTTGTTTGTGGATTCGACAAACTTTTCGGGATTCCGCAAACTTTATTGCCGATTCCGCAAGTCTGCTTGAGAGCAGTTTTGAGCAATACAGTGTTTCAGCTATTTGTTCGTGAAACCCAAAACAGCAAAGAAGACCAAAAGAAACTAGCAATGTTGCCGAATCCACGAAAAATCTGTTTACGGTCTATTGCGGAATCATCTTACAAATAGCAACATACAAAATTCGGCCCCGGAATGATTTTCCGACAAATACTCTGGTCAAAACGTTCTTACCCGCATTAGAGTTTCATGAACAAAAATCGATTATAATTGAGTTTCCTTGTCAGTGTACACAAAAGTGAAAGCAAGTCGATTGTAATCAATTAAAAATGGATTATAATATTACTAGTTTTCGAGGCAACAAAATCCTTTTTTCATCCATTATAATCGATTTTTTTTTTCACTTTTGTGGACACTGACAATAAAAATAAATTGCAATCAATTTTCTTTCCACTTTACTGAGATACGAATTTCAGCGCACATAAAGTTTTTTCTACATTTTAATTTAAAGTTGGTTACCTTAGTTACTTGTTGTTCAATTGAAATTTTTTCTACCTTACTTTGATATGTTTGTTACTTTTTTTATTACTCAACATTACCCCCCTAGCGTTTGCCCATTTACAGCAACCTCCCCTATCCCGCCCCCAACGTAACGTGTTCAAGCGTGGGGGGGTTGTTCAGGCAGGGGGTGTTCAGGTGGGGTGGGGGGTTGTTCAGGGGGGTGTTCAGGTGGGGGTGTTCAGGTGGGGGGTTCAGTGGGGGAGGGGCAAAGGGGCAAACGTTTGGGGGGGTTGAAGGGGAGCAAAGGGGCAAACGTTGGGTGGGGAGCTCAACTGAATCTTTTTGCAATTTGAGTTTAGATTTTGAAATAGAGTAGGCCAGGCCGTACACTCGCTTTGCAAAGTTTCCGCATCACTCACTTGATAAACGCTGAAATTCTTTGCAAAATTTTGCTCGACGCGCGAAACAAAACTTTAGTGAAAAAAAAATCCATTTTAATGTAATTTCCTAATTATTTTAAAATCCGTTATGATGGATTCGAAATTAATTATAATGCATTTTGTTTTGGCGAGAAAAAATGGGTTTAAATCCATTTTAAATTCAATTTTGTTGTCTGAATGTAACATGGGAATCGATTATATTTACAACACTTTAGACCACTAAAATCCATTATAATCGATTTGTTTTCTTTTTTCTTAAATGCGGGTACATAAAACACCTGCATTGGAGTTCCATGAATAAAATTAATACAATTGAGTTTTTTTGTCAGTGTTCTCAAAAGTGAAAACAAGTCGATTATAACAATTAAAATGGGTTTTAATACTACTATTTTTGGAGGCAACAAAATCCTTTTTTCAACCATTATAATCAATTTTTTTTTTCAATTTTGTGGACAGTGACAATAAAAGTATTTTCTTTCCACTGTCCACTTTCCAATTTTTTTTCCACTTTACTGAGATTCAAATTTCAACGCACATAAAGTTTTTTCTACGCTTTAAACTAAAGTTGGTTACGTTGGTTACTTGTTGTTCAATTTAATTTTTTTTTTAACTTTGATATTTTTGTAACTTTTTTATTTTGCTCAACATTAGGCTTAGGTGGTGGAGTGGGTGGGCTCAGGTGGGGGTGTTTTTGGGGCAAGCTTAACAGAATCTTTTTGCAATTTGAGTTCAGATTTTGATATGGATTAGGCCGTACACTCGCTTTGCACAGTTTCCGCATCACTCACTTGATAAATGCTGAAATTCTTACAAAATTTTGCTGGACGCGCGAAACAAAAATAAAGTGTAAAAAAATCCATTTTAATGTGATTTCCTTATTTTTATAAAATCCATTATACTGGATTCGAAATGAATTATAATGCCCTTTGTTTTGGCGAGAAAAAATGGGTTTAAATCGATTTTTAGTCCAATTTTGTTGTCTGAACGTAACATGGGAATCGATTATATTTACAACATTTTAGTCCATGAAAATCCATTATAATCAATTTGTTTTCACTTTTCTTAAATGCAGCAGTAATCAGGTTCATTACTCTTGTTTTAAATATGACAACTAATAATCATGCAGTACAAACAATTCTTTTAATTTTGTTCTCTACTAATCAGATAAAAGTTGAAGTGTAACGACCACAATGAGATTAATTTTGTGCAAAATTGCATAGTGCTGGCATAAGTCACCAGGAAATGACTCAAAAACAATAAGGAATTTGATTACAGAACATCGTACCAAACGTCGTATTATTTTTTTACCCCAAAAGACAATCTAATCAAATTTGAGTCTAAATTTTTCATGCATCAGCAAGTATGAAAAAACTTAGGCACCAAGCTAGATCATGAATTTAAAAGACGTTATCAATCAAACGGTTGGACTGTTTAGTCAGTAATTAATAGGTCTATAATGTTTTCAATATAATCGATTCCCATGTTACGTTCAGACAACAAAATTGGACTAAAATGGATTTAAATCCATTTATTCTTGCAAAAAACAAAATGCATTATAATTCATTTTGAATCCGTTAATAGATCAAATTTTCCAGTTAAAAAAAAGACGTTCGTTATATATGATACCAGTCGATATGAGATACTAAAGGAAATTAAAAACTTGAACAATAAAAATTCTACTGGTCATGATGGGATTTGTAGTAAAATGGTAAAATTTGCTGCTCCGGTGCTGGCTGACCATTAAGCGCATTTTTTCAATATCTGCTTCAAAAAAGAGCGTTTTCCTAATTTTCTCATAGTTGGAAAAATTTTACCATTGCATACAAATGGCGACAAAACTGAACCCGATAACTACAGTCCAATTAGTTTGTTGTCTTGTATAAGTAAACTTTTTCAAAAAATAATTTTCAAGCGCATATCCGATTTTGCCACTTAAAACAGCTTGATTGATAAGCACCAGTTTGGTTTTCGAAGTAATATTTCCTGTACTCATGCCATTTTGCCCATTACTGATTTTTTTTCGCGAATCAATTGATAATAAAAAATTTGGTTACTCCTGCTTTATTGATTTAAAAAAAGCATTTGATACAGTTGATCGGAAAATTTTGCTCGACAAAATTTTTCAAAATGGGTTCAGAGGGAAAACTCACAAGTTAATTACAAACTATCTTACAGACCGAAATCAATATGTTTATTCGAATTAAAACGTCCCGAGTATGCGAGAATGTACAAAAGGTGTTCCTCAAGGTTCAGTTTTGGGGCCATTTCTGTTCTTTTTATACATAAATGATATGCCGTCGGCCAGCAACGTTAAATTAACATTATTTGCAGATGATACAAGGGTAGTTGATGCTCAAAAATTTGCATCCAATACGAAATTCCAGACAAAATTAAATAAAATTTGTAATTGGTGCATCAATAACAAACTGCTCATAAATCAAAAGAAGTGCAAAATAATGAAGTTTGGACGGGATAACTTGAATGAAAAATTTTCTTTTGTAATTAATGTACTCACCGAGTTTTCTGATTTTAGGTATTTAGGAATTCAAATAGACAACAGGCTCAAATTTGAAAGTCATTTAATAATGTTTGAGGTAAATTAGCTAAATTTAACGGTTTACTATTCAAGGGTAGAAACTATTTCTCGAAAAACGTGTTGGTTAAATTTTATACTTGCTATGCAAAGCCAATCATTTCGTACGGTTTAATTGCATTTGGTGCCTCATCAAAAAGTCTATTAGAAAAAATATTTCTGATGCAAAAACGTATTTTTAAAACTATTTGTTTCAAGAGAAAATTTGATCATGCCTCATATATCCTACGTTCGTTTGAGATTGAAACCGATTTTGACTTATATTTCAGACAAATATTCAAAGAAACTTTTAATCAACTTCGTGGTAAAACTCCCCTTGAAACTTTTAATTTGGAATCTGTAAATAATCGTCGGGTTACTCGGGCCTCTGTGGCAAAAACTTTACCAAGCATAAAAACTAGAACACAAATAATGCAGTGTTCATGGAAAAATGTGTCTTTTAAATGTTATAATTTTTTGAAATCAAGCGAGCTGATACCAAATAATCTAAACGAATTAACTGAGCATCAACTAAATGGTTATTTTAAAAACTTGTTTTCATTGTTTCTTAAAGATAATGGAGATCTTATAGATTTATTTTTTTGAATCATCAAGTCGGATATTATCTCGCAACTTCTGTCATAGGTTTTTCAGGGTCAGCTCTCGATAAGCTGCATAGCTTTTTGCATGATCCTTGGTGGGTTTGATTTGTACATGCGGTTTATTGTTTACCTGTCTGTGATTCATGCTTTTTCAAATTACCCTTTTCTCATATTTCTATATCACCGAAGATTAAACGAAACTATCAAAAGTTTACAGCCCTCCTCAGGCTTAGATACTTTAATTATCTCTGATAAGCTGAGAGTGCTGCTATCAGGTTGAATAATTTCAGATTGGTACTAACTGCGGGCACGTAGTAAGTTCTGGTATCTCGGAAATGTGCATGCATTTTTTTTCGTGGCAGAAACTATCTCTGCACACCATATACCATTTTGGACATAGGCAAGATCGTCCATAACATCTATGGATTCGAATAGAGAAACAATTGTGGAGCACTTGAGTTGCTGTAGATAGTTCATGGCGCTGTTTTTCCTCACCCATCTCCTCGTTTTGGGTTGTTTGATTTCTTTATCGAATGCGCATTGCAGTTTTCCACACCTGATTGAATCATTTTTTTAAACCCAAATGCAGACTTAGAAAAACAATAGCGGGCTGCTGCGACTTTCCCTCGCCTCGCCAATTCGAACTCCCGCCTTTCTCCTAAGAAAGTCCGCTGTTTCATTTTTGTACCAGATTTTGACCTCATGACACTAAAACTTAAAGTTTATCTAAATATGTTTTCTGCGCTCGTTTATAATTAATACAGGAGGGGTTATTGCGCAGTCAAAGGCCATTTTGCGATCAGGTTTTTCCTGGAAAAATCTTGAAAAACATATTTTTGGCAGTTTGGCAAATTGTGTGTGCATGTTTTATGAGAGCTAAAACTGTTGAAAACAGTGTAATTGAAACTATTTAGACGCAAATATGACCACGGAGAGCTCATTAAGGGGCGATAGTGGCTAGAGTTTACTTACTTTTGGTTGGCTTTGGAGCAGGGAGTGTAATCTTTGTGATAATCAGAGCCGCAGTTTCCCCAAAAGTTTGCCCATATGTTTTTAATCCAGCATCTCGTGTCAGCAGAGTCATTTCGCATACCCTCATTGGGCTCGAATATTCTTAACGTAAAAAACTTAACCTTTTTCCAGTCGCTGTATAGAAAACCTTTTTTGAAATGGGAAGTCGCCATGTTTCATTATAAATTTCGACGCTTCTGAATGATTGAATAATGTTTAAACCTTGAATTGCGTCTTTTTCGTTGTTTTTTGAAACAAATCTAGCACGAAGCTTGATATTTTACTACAAATTAGTCTTCAACGGAACTTGAGAATATACTGTTACTTGAACTCTGTTTTTCATATTAGTTATGTAATGTAAATGATTTCGGAGAGGATGGATTGTACTATCAAAAAGTAAACCATATTTTGCATGATTTTACTAATTCGTCATTTCTAATTGAGTTATTTTTATGTGAACTTACTGAAGACATTGGGCATTGGGAATGAACAGATCGACAAACTCCGTTTTAGCAGTGTCCTTGTGCTCCATCTGCAGTGCACTCTGAGCCCGCTCTGTTGTAGTCGTTATTCGGACACTCGGCATTTTTCCCATTACACTGTTCGGCTATATCACAGTCGTTGCCCTTTTCCCGACAGATGAAGTCAGAACTGCGGACTTGACATGTGTCGGGGTCACAACACAGATCCATCGCAGAACAGGCGGCATCTATATATGAAGTCAAACACTGAGCAGATAATTGAATTTGTTTTGAACAGATTGGAAATCAACTTTTTGAAATTGATGATACTCGGTAATAATCACTTATAAGCCAGGTAAAGACCCCCTTGACACTGTTTTTCTATTAGCTCTACGCCATACGTCCACCTAACTTTGGCCTTTCTTCCGTGAGGGAGAGAGATTTCATCAATTTCGTCGTAGCCGGTACCACCTTGAGGAGGAAGATAACACTGCGGGACCCCTCTATAACCGTTATCGAAGCGGGATTAGAACCCACGACCTTTGCATAAAAGGCCGAGCGTGTTACTCTGTCAGCAATTTGTGTCTGGAAGATTTTTATTTGGTCAAATTTGGGTCTTCCGTACAATCAGATTTAATTAGAATTGAGAATATCTATTTCGGGCACTATTTTTGGGCGCTTAGATGTTAGTGGGCTGGAAAGTTTTTGTTAGTTTGTGTCAGGTGGGAATGGTTTTGATTTGAAGATGGATTAGTCATCCCACCTGTGACTAGGCTGCAGTTGCTGGCATGGCAGCAAGGGTCATCACAGGTGGCCTCATTCCCACAATCACACTCCTCCCCATCCTCCCCATTCACGATGTAGTCACCACAGTAACCCTTTTCTATATGCTTCGTGGGCTCATTGTGCAGACACATAGAGTTGTCTGCTCAAATTGGTTGATTTTTAAAATTACTTGATTTTGTTATAACTAATTTCAACCTGCCCTATTGGATTACCGATAAAAAAAATTAATAAATTTTCTCGTCCAGTTATAGAGCAAATGAAGTTTTTTGTTAAGGTATAAATAAGCTTCAATAAGCGCTTTCCCAAAACGAAAGTTTTTTTTAAATGTTTTCTTTTTTTTGTAAACTTTGAAGATATAGATGTAGTCAACTGCATCCATGAAATTTTTTCAACCTTATTTTTCGCGCTCCTTTCTTCCAACCCGCACACAACAGGAAAAAATTCGAAAGAAAAAACAAGATAGCCGGTTACTGTGCAACCATAGTCGTAAAAAAAAACATTTTCTGCGTGATTTGATAAAGAAATCTGAACAAAAAGTTAGAATTTAGGCATATTAGGCAACCGTAGAATAGGCAAGTTGGACAACAGTTTTTGTAGAACATAATAACAAAAATTCGAATTAATAACTGTACTTGAGTAAAATTAGCAGTTTACCGGATAAACTAAGCATAAATAAGCCAGAAGGTAGCCCCTACCAAGGGATTCGATCCCCTGCCTATCCAAAGGGATACCCCTTGATAATATTTTGTGATATCCAATTTTTCTTAAGGCGCCTTGAGCGCCAATATATATTAAATTTGCGGGCAGAGCGCGTGCTAAAAAACGGTCAAAATTGGTGAACATTTTCCAAAAATTGCGTAAAAACGCCTTTTTTGGCACGTTTTTTTTTCAGAAATTTGTTTGAGGCATAGAAAATTTGGTAGAAATAGGGTCTTCATAGTGATTTGCAAGAGCTCAGAACATAGTCTATTCATTCGACCAAACAAAAGTAGACAAAAATTTCAATTTTAAAACCAATTTTTTGAAAATTTTGACGACTGAAAGGTCTTTAATATGATATATCGCTCGACCCATTCCGATATCCATTTGTGGCACCTGATTTTGCGTGGAGAACAATAGCAAAAATTAAAATACATCCATTTTTTCTTGTATATGTGTTCAGGGGGTCGAATTTCTGGGGGATATGGAAGAACCCGCCCTAGCCTCATCCCACCTCCCTCTCCCGCGAATCGCCTCAGATTTTATTGCTGCTTCTGCTAAATGGTTTTGTATAGCAGAAGTATCTGCAACAAAATAAATCTATTTCATCTACCGTGCTCCATGAAATTTTCCAAGGATGCCTGCTGACAGTTTGAGAACTTCTTTGGTGGCAAATTACTTATGTATGTTTGCAATAGACACAAGTCTTCGTTAGTGCAATAACAGGGGTCACTATTATTAGTCGGGTTGTGGTTCAGTCCAAAGTTATGACCCAGTTCGTGAGCCAGAGTAGCAGCTACATGGGGAGTGCTACGTATTTTATCTTTTACCCAGCTAACTGAAACATTTCAGTTGCATATAAATTACACGCCTCATTCATGAGCGTATTTCTTACAAGGAAACCATAACAATTTTGTTCCGATGAATTAAGCTTAAAAAAGCTTTTGTTTGTGATCAATGTGACTTTGAAATTTTGCCTATGGCTTCTAAATGATGCAACAAAGGTCGTTATAACAGCTTTTCGCTATACCCAGGACGCAAAGTTCCGACAACAATTATTTTTTTTTCAAAAATTGGCGTTTTGTTTTCACTTGCTAGAGCAAATGTACTTGTAACCGGCATCGGCACTTAGAATTTTTTTCTTGTAAAAAAGTTTTTTTTTCACTTCGCTACGAAACTTTTCAGATAAAAAACTTGCTTTTATATGTATCCTCGACATCTTTCAGGTCACTTCTCAACTTCTCAATTGGTTTAGAGGTAAAACACGCGTTTTTCATTAAGTTTCAAATGATGTTTTCGAGACGCTTAACTTTCTGTTAAAATAAGCCGAAAAAATTAATTTAATACCTGAGGTTTCTGAGATTCTCCATAAAAATCAAAGAGGTTTTTGTGGAACGGCAGGAGAACCGCCCTTAAGTGCTAATATTATGTGCTATGTTTGAAGGTTAAAGTTTAGTCTATGAGTATTGTTTAGTTCAATAGTTTGTCAGTGTCGGTACCTCTCGAGGTACTTTGCTTTTCTTCAAGAGTGTGAAAATCAATCTCTTTGTTTCTGATGCAAGATTGCAGAACAGCTTATCTGAGTCTTGTTAATTCATATCAATTCAATTTACATCATATTAGTCTTAGTTAGATTAAGAGACTTTTTCGGTTCTTAAGCTACATGGCACTGCCTGCAGTTTCGGTCGACGAGGATCAAATTGATGTTGTAGAGGTGCCAGCGTTTTGGCCTAAACGAACAGCGGAACCTTTATTCCGCTGGAAATTGTGGATTGGGCAAGATTTCTGAGGCGTCAATCTTAAAAAACACTGCAACGGCAATATTCTACAAAGTGGTTCAGCAGAAGTTTCTGACAACACATCCTCACGACCAGAAAAAAAATGGTAATACAAAAACTCCAGCAGAATAAGCTAGTCGTATCGCAAACGATCAAATCGAGATCTGCAAAACCAACACAGTCAACGGGGAAAGAAAGAGGCCCAAAATTGGACCAAATTTATTCTTTCTTGAGGCGGACCCAAAGATCATATCGCGAATGATTTTCGCTGGAAACAGAAGGTCAGAAAAACTTTTCAGAGCCATGTTCATGTACATAATGCAACAATCAATTTCCGAGATTTCTGCAACTACTGCAAAACTCTATTCAAAAATGATAAAACTTATTATTTTGAAAGAATATGTCTGTACAACAGTTACCAAGCAGATTGTGAAAGTTTGGAAACAGTCTTTTGAGACTATCGGGCCAAGCCATTCAATGTGCTTGCGCAGATGACAACGAGAAGGAAGGTGTATGCTATATATATTTTTCGCTAAAACGAGATGCAAAAATATACAGCGTGATCTTCGTATTCGACCAGGAAAATCGCCAAAGGAAACTCTCACATCAGCCCTTCATCATAACAAAACAGTCCCAACACAAAACAAATGGGCCAAAACAAATGGGCCACTGAGGACCCTCAATTTAAAATTCTAACTCAGGCCGGATTCGTTTTAAAAAGATCATAATCAAACAAGAACCAACCCTTTCGGTTCAGCGAAAAAACAACATTTGAAACAGAACTAATTGAGCCAAAAACTCAAAAGGAAGATTCAACAATCGAAAAAAAAATCATCCAATCGAAAGTAATGATCTAGTTTGTGAGTACCAGCTAAAAAGGAAGTGTTTCGTAATTTTTATTTTACCCCAGATATCTGAAACATTTCAGTTGCACTTAAACTAAACGCCTAAGTAATGAGCAAGTTTTTTACATGGAAACCATTAAATTTTTCTCCAATGACTTAAGTTTAAAAAGCTTTTGTTTGAGACCAAGAAGGCTTTGAACTAATTCCATCGGCTAGTAAATAAAGCAAGAACGGACGATGTAGCAATAAACAATAACAGCTTTTCGTTGTGTCCAGCACGCAAAGTTCCGATGACAATTGTTTTTTTTTCCCAAAAAATTGGCGTTTTGTTTTCAATATGTTTCACTGAAGTGCTTAAGTCCGTTTTGCTAGAGCAATTGTACTCGTTATCGGCATCGGCACTTCGATTTTTTTCCTTTCCTTTGACTTTTTTTTTAGAAACTTTCCAAATAAAAAACCTAATTCAATATGGATCTTCGAGAGCTTCCAGGTCCCACCTCAGCTGGTCTAGAGATAAAACACGCGCCTGCGAAACTTAAAAGTCTTTGGATTGATTTCCCGACTTTGTTATCCTTCAAAGCTCTATTTTTACACTGTGTTTATTTGGATATCTTTAAGCAAATCACAGCTCACTAAAGTCTTGTTTTGTTTTGCTTTTTTCTTAAGGAAAAATTGCCTATGAGAGTTGATTTGTTTGTCAAGGTCGGTACCTGTCGACGGAGTTAGTTTTCCTGTGTGAGTGTAAAAATTACTCTTTTTGTTTTTGATGCAGCATTGCAGAACAGCGTTTCTGATTCCTGTTAAATCATATCAATTCAATTTACTTCATATTAGTTTTAATTAGTCTGTTCTTATCCCACATGGTGCTGCCAGTAGTTTTGGTCGGCATAGACCAAATTGATCTCGTATGGTCCCAGATTTTTGGCCTAGACCAGAAACGGAACCTCTATTCCCCTAGGAAGTGTAGATTTGGCAATTTTTCTAAAGTTTAAGGCTGCGCTAATTTTCTACAAAGTGAACCGGTAGAAGTTTTTGACAACCCAACCTCACGAACAGAAAGAAAAAGCGATGCCGAAAATCCAGCAGAATAAGTTAACCGTATCGCAAGCGATCAAGCCAAGATCCGCAAAACCAGCGAAGTCAACGGTGAAAGAAGAAAAAGGCTCAATTTTCGGACCAATTGTGGTCTTTCATGAAGCAAACAAAAAAATCAATCTCGATTTTGATTTAGCTGAGAACAGAAGGTAAGAGAAAGTGTTTCAGAACCAAGCTCATGTAGATATTACAACGGTCAGTTTTCGAGATATCTACTCGAGTACTACTAAACTATTCAAAAGCCATACTTATACTATCGAAAGCATAAATCTGTACAAAACTTGCCAATCAGATCGCAAAAATTTGGAAATATTTTTCTTGACACTATTGGACCAAGCCACCCAATGTAGTTGGGCAATTGACAACGAGAAGGAGGCTGTACGCGATAAATTTTTCGCAAAAATGAGGTTCAAAAACATACAGCGTGATCTTTGTATTCGACCAGCAAAATCACTTAGGAAAACTTTTAAATCAGCCCTTCGTCAAAAGAAAGGTTAAGTTACTGCCTCCACACTCTCAAATCTAAACTTTAATTCCGGCCAGATTTTTTCTAATAAGTTTAGAAACAAATAAGAACCAACCCTTGCAGTTCAGCGAAAGCACAACATTCAAAACAGGACTAATCAAGCCTAAAAATCAAGAGGAAAATTCAACAATTGAAAAAACCAAAATATACCAAGAGAACTCGAACCGTGTTGTTTTTGCCGAAAGGAGATTACTCTCAGTCACAAACTACATTTTCAGGCAAGAACCTATTGTGAAGAACTGCAACAAAAAGGGCTGCTTCGCCAAATGCTGCAATCCTAGAATTTATGTTGGAAATGAGAACAGAACTTAGATTGGAGATTCGAATGTTGACGGAGAGGAATGTGGAGTTTTGAATGTGGACGGAGATTCAAATGTGGACGGGGAGGAAAATTGTGACTTTATTGCAACCGTTAGTGAACCAGAACTTTAGACGCTGAGCATTTCACCAACAAGTGAACCTACCTCACATTCCCAAAAACCCAAAATTTCAATAAAAAAGCTGAAAACTTTCAAAAATCAGCTACAGCTAAAACCAAGTGTATTCAATTTTTTTTTGGGTTAAAAAACACCCATTAAGGCTACAGTAAATGCAGGCAGTTGCTTTTCATATATCAAAAAAAACTGCAGAATTTAAAGTCAAATCCGTCGCCAGTGTGAATTTAGAGTCACTCTCAGAGATGCCGATTGACACCCACTATGTAGACTACAAAACGAGAATCATCAAACTATTTGGCACTTTCAATCTAAGTGTATCGTCTTTTGGGTTGGAATATTCAATCCGCCAATTTTTTTACTTCGCAAAACAGAACGAAAAGTCCACAGGGCTAACAAATACAAACTACTTTGGAAATGCAAACCATCCAATCAAGATCCTTTTTTTCGAAAAATTTAAGACTCGCACAGAACCATTCTGATTTTTGGAGAAACTACTATACGAAGAAGTTCGAGAAAATCTTTACCAGACTAGGTAGATCGAAGAACCAACGGGTGAAAATGGTTTTTAAATACCCAATAGTACAAATGCAAGAGAATGGTTGCATAGTACTCAAACACATTGAAGATAAACTGGGCAGCGAATCAAAAAACTTATCAAAGAAGGACATTTTGTAAGACTGAATCAGTGCACGAGCGGTCATTTTGTAGCACCGGTAGTTATTACATTCAAAAAAGACAGCACTATCAAACTAGCCATTGACGCAAAACCCTTGACTCTCAGATCTACAAAAATCAATATCAAGTGCTGTATTTTCTAGAGCAGTTAGATGTTGCAGCGCAAATCATCAAGGTAGAAGTTTCGAGGAATTCTCGGCTCAATACGCTTAATTAAGAAACTGCTTTTCGCCAACTTTTACATGCGATCTGGTCAGTAATTTTTGCAATTTTAGTATCGTATGTTGGTATTCTACGGTTACTTAGCGTTTTAAAACTACGTTTTATGGTCTTACGGATAATACCAAGGAGTTTCAGCAAGCAATGAAAAACACGCTACAAAAAATCGAAGTCGTAATTTGCTTTCCCGGTGAGATACTCATTGTCTCGAGAAGTTCAATAGAATATCACACCGAAGTTTTCAAGAATTTATTTACAAAGTTAGACAAGGAAGGGTTCACCTTTAATATTTCAAAGTACGAATTTTCTGGAAATAAGATGTCGTGGCGGGGTTTTGATACCAACGATTCCACTAACCAATCGGCTAGCAAGTATCCACCAACCAAACGCAACTCTAGAAGATGAACCTCCTCGAACTCTAAAGCAACTCCTCTGCTTTATCGGCTTACTCAAGCATTCAGGAAAAATTTTTACTCAATCATCATTTATTCACCGAGCAATTTAGAATATGAGCACTCTGCAGATATTCGACTGGGGATCGGAATAACACAAAGTTCTCGAAGCTATACTCATATTCATCTCTAACATCTCAAAAAGTTATCTTTACGATCAAAAAAAAGGTCTTGAGTGAAATGGGACGCAAATCATACTGGTTTAGAAGCACATCTGGAACAAAAACTACCAGACGGTTCGTGAGTCCCGACCTCTTTCGCTTCTAAATTCCTGAGTATACAGGAAGAATATATAGCAAGCAGTATTCGAGGCCAAAAATTTTATCAACAGATGGGCACATACACTTGTTACAAACTAAGCCAAAGAAATTCGAATTCAGATTACGGATGGATACCGCAAAAGGGCGTTGATAATTTGTGCACAGATTTGAACAAAGCAGAATCTAGCTTTTCAAATCATGGATGCAGGCCGCGAGGGGGCGCAGTTAGTTTATGCACAAATGTAGACCGATCAGATTCGAGTATCCGTAATCAACTTTCTGGCACAAAACTAGCTCCTGTTCCAAATATCTGTATTATAACTCACCATCTCCTGTTCATAAATGTGACTTATCAAAATCATCTGTATCATCTTCTCAAAGTCAGTCTGGTAAAATTGGCTCATCAACCTGTAAAAAATGTACTTTTTTGAGATAAGTCGAATCTGTCTGAAGAGCCAGTACTGAATGACAGTTATCAAAAGTTGCTATATAAATTTGCGTCCACGCCTTTTTTTCCTGGTCAATGCAGACTCATTCGGAGCAAAAAGCTACTTTTCCGAGAAGAATGACGTCAGCCGAAATGGGAAAATTGGGACGAACCAAGTATGCTACTATCATCGCGAACATTCGCTGAAATTTTATGATTAGAGCCAGTAGGTAACCAGAACAGATCAACAAGGTTTTAGTGGTTGAGAGAAATATGACAGAAGATGAAAAGTCTCCTCCGGCTTAGCTTTGGGTAAATTGGGTGCAGATGAAATGATTTAAAAATTTGGTGAAAACACGATCCTCAATTTACGCGCATGGCGATCAAGAATAAGGATTATAAGGATTTGCCTTTTTGGAAAGTTGCAACAATGATTGACAGCTGTATCTTTAATGATGACCGAACTGCAATTCCAAGTCGTCTTTAAAGAGCAGTTCTTACCATCTTGCCCAGATCTCATCCAGGATAGGACGCGCTGGTCGACACAGCCCAGTATCTGTGGAGGCGGAGGGTCCATAATGATATCGTGAGCCTATGCAAAAACTATGCAATGCACCAAATTTGATGAGCAACATCTGAAAGGGGCCTTTCGACAGCAGACGACAGAAGAGGGACAAGTGAAAGCAGATGTTGGATCAAAGTGGTAAGGAAGGGGTGCCAGAGTCGTGATGTTATGTTTCGCCGAAATTCAAAGTGGACAACCAGTCAGTTTCGGACACTCCCTAGCACAAGCCCCCAGAACAAATCGTGAACCAGCCAATGAGTGGATGGTCTGGAAGATGATGTTGTCACATGAGGAGGGATATCGTGCACTACGTACTCTAACGGATCACCACCAACTTATAGCCGCTTCACCCAGAACTAGCTTAACTTCGGGAACGCAAATTTTTAGATCGGATACAACGGACCTTTCAACTTCTAGTACCTTTCAACTTCAAAGTACAAAAAAAACTTGATACGTTATTTTGATCTTATCCGTAGTCGATAGAAGTTTATGGGAAGGTTGCCAATCGGAAATCGTTGAAACCACTAATTAACCGTTATTTAGATAAAATTTTCAATATCACAATTTCCACTTATATAACGGAGTCAGTAAAAGTGATTAGAAAAAGTGAAATCTCCCTAGGGCTAAAAACTTCACAAAATGCAGCTCAACAAGGACCCGGCACCCCAATCACTGGAAAAAGAGCGTTAAGGAGACTCCGAATCTCTATTTCATCGTCATTGGACGAACTGCCCAGCCCGAAGGTTCTAGCTCCGTCTAAGCAGTTCACAGCAACTGCAGGGGAAGCACCAGGAGACTGCACCCAAGGTTGCCAAAACCAGTACTCCAGTTCAGGAGTCTCCTGCAGCAATCCTGATAGTGGATTCCAAGAATTCATCTTCCAGCTCTAGCGTGAAAATCATTTCATAAGTGGCAAACTCGCCCCCAGTCAATCATTCTTCATCCTCCAAGTCGAACCCGATCTCGATCATAGTAGAAAACAACCGGGCAATAAGACCAGGAGTGTAACTATACAATCTGAACCTGAAGTAACGACGGACGCCACCAGTCTAGTCCCAGTATCATCGGAAGAGGATTTACTGTTAGATCCGAATCTCACCCCACAGCATTACTCTTTGACTATCTCTATGTCAACTCCAGACGCAATTGCAACATCGATCATTTTATAGCACCGGTAGCCGTAGTTATTACAGCCCAACAAGACGACGACTCTATCAAACTACCCATTGACGCAAAACCCATGACGTTCAGATCTACAAAAATCAATATCAAATGCCAAATCTTCTAAATCAGTTAGACGTTGCAGCTTAAATCATCAATGCAGAAATTTCGAGGAATTTTTGGTTCAGTTTGCTTGATTTAAAATATGGTTTTAGTCAATTTTTACCTTGCGATCTTGACAGTAGCTGTTGCAATTTTAGTATCGTATGTTGGTAGTCTACGGTTACTTAGCGTTTTAAAACTATTTTCTTATGGTCTTACGGATAATACCAAGGAGTTTCAGAAAGCAATGGAAAACACGCTACAAAACATCTAAGTCGTATTTTGCTTTCCTAGTGAGATACTCATTGTCTCTAAAAGTTCAATCGAACATCACACCGATTTTTTCAAGAATCTATTTACAAAGTTAGACAAGGAAGGGTTCAACTTGAAAATTTCAAAGTACGAATTTTCGGGAAATAAGATGTCGAGGCTGGGTTTTGATACCAACGATTCCCTTAACCAATCGGCTAGCAAGCATCCGCTCACCACAAGCATTTATAGAAGATAAACCGTTTCGAACTCTAAAGCAACTCCTCTCCTTTATGGGCTTAATCAAGCATCTACAAAAATTTCTACTCAATCATCATTTATTCACCGAGCAATTTAGAAAATGAGCATTATGCATATACTCGTCTGGGGATCGAAACAACAAAAAGTCCTCGAAAATACAGTCATACCAATCTCCAACATCTCAAAAGTGTATCCCTACGATCAAAAAAGAAGGTCTAGAGTGAAATGCGACGCAAATCATACTGGTTTAGAAGCACACCTGGAACAAAAACTACCAGATGCTTCGTGAGTCCCGACCTCTCTCGCCTCTAGATTCCTGAGTTTGTAGGAAAAATATATTGCAAGCAGTATTCGAGGCCAAAAATTTTATCAATCTCGTCTCACCAGATGGGCACATACGCTTGTTACAAACTAAGCCAAAGAAATTCGAATTCAAATTACGGATGGATACCGCAAAAGGGCGTTGATAATTTATACACATATTTGAACAAAGCAGAATCGAGCTTTTCAAATTATGGATGCACCTGGCGAGGGGGCGCAGTTAGTTTATACACGAAATTAAACCAATCAGATTCGAGTTCTTGATTCTCATTCGTCTCTATTTTCTCGGTTTTTAAGTAACATCACCTACCGTTAAGAGACTAAAGATCCTCCATCATATCAATTAATTCTCTTTTTTTGCTACCCGTTAAATTTTTATTGCTCAATTCTGATTGGCTCAAAAAGTCAACTGAGATCCAAATTGGCATACTGTATCATAAACCACGCGCTCAGAACTTTCATATAAAAAAATGCTTCAACAAGTTCTACCCATATCCAAGTTCGCATACTCGCTCCAGACACAACGGGAGTCCACACCAGACACAACGAGAGACCAGGTTGGAAACGAATCTTCTTCATCGGGAACCTCAAGACATATCAAGAACAAGACTCATCACTACGGTAGCCCGATATACCACGCCGTTAAGGAGGTTTCAGAGTCTCACCATTATGTGTTTCCAGTGGGACAACTATTCCCATCTCAGCGGGGGAGCTATATTCATTGCCAACCCCGAGAGAACAATCGGAGTCGCAAAAAGGAGTGGAAAAATGGACCTCAGAAGAAAGAAGACATGACGAAGAAATTAAAAGTAAAAATTTAACTGTTATGGAAACAGTTTGTCAAAAATTATAACTTTGAAATTTTTTAAAATTCCAGTTGATCAGAAATTTTTTGAAGGAAGGGAAGTGTGGTACGGCAAAAGGCCCGCCACTTAAAAGTTAAGATCATGTGCTATCTTTGAAGGTTATAGCGTTAGTCTATGAGTATTGTTTAGTTGAATAGTTTGTCATGGTCGTTACCTGTCGATCGAATCATCTTTCGTGTAAGAGGATGAAAAATCACTCTCTTTGTTGCTCTGATGTAAGTTTGCAGTACAATTTATCTGCTTTTTGTTAATTCATATCAATTCAACCTACTTTATTTTAGTCTTAGTTAGGTTAAGTGAGTCTGTCGGTTGTTATCCCACAGCCTGACAGAGACTAGTCCGTTTTTTACATCAATGTGGTCGGACTATCGTATATACTACTCAGTGCAGTGGTAAAAGGAAGGTTGACCGCCCTCCTTTTTCTTAACTCATTTCTGGTAGTCAAGTTCTTTCGAAGAGTATTCTTTTTTTATACTGCCTTACGACAGCCAACTTTGACTGATCAAAACAAAAAATAAAAAATTTTGTACCTTATTTTACTAATTTTGAAGGGGAGCGGGTCGATAAATGTTTGTAAGCGGGTCCCAAAAGTTCGCAAGCGGCGCAGAAATTTTTAGAACAATTCAGTTACTTCAGTGTGTTGAGATAGCTCAGAAAATCTATTTAGTTGTCCTAAAAAAGGTTGACATTTTCGAAAAAAAAATTGAAAAGCCGTGCCACCACAACCCACTCCTCGGAGAAAGTAGCCAAACATCGAATCTGCCAAACATCGAAAACAATGTACCTGATCCCCACATATTGCACTGTGTGCCAACATGAGTCAGTCCGATAAAGCTCGAAGATTTTGTGAAGTCCCGCGTTATGAGAAGAACAGCGTTGTCGTGTGTGGGAAATTCCTTCAGGTTTTCCGAGTGGTAGTTTATGAAATTGCGCAGAACACTACCTGCCGTCTCGTTCCCTGTTGGATCCGACTCGGCAGTGGTGAAGGTGTGAAAACCTACCAAGGAAAGATGGAGGTTGATGTTTGTCAGGCCGGCGAAGTAGAAGTCGGCGAAGTGCACAATCTCAATATCTTTATCCAGAAGCTAATCCAAAAAACAAAACAGATATTCACCAAAAATGAAGATAAGCAAGACTCTGCCAGCAATCGCTGTTCCAGGAATTAGCAGACAATGTGACTAATCTCAGGGCTTTAATCAAAACTGTCCCCCAATAAATGCTGCATTCATCAAATTGATTTTTTAAATTATAAATTTCATCTTAAAAACACCCAATCTCGGAGATCGTCATAAGACAAAATATGTATAATTTCAGATCTTTCTGACCTTTTATCCTAAGTATATTAAATTGTTAATGGAAAACTAATTCATGTTTTGAGAGCAATTTCGACAGAGCTTTATTCTGAGTTCCATTTATTTGATGATGCAGTCTCACATGTTCGTCCTATTTGACGTATCTTTGAATATTTCCTGCAAAATAAAGTTAGACTTTAAAATATCTATTTTTAAATCATGCCTGAAGTTCCTCAACGAACTAGGGGAAATAGGGGAAAATTAATTTGAGTAACAATTATACGAAAACTAACATCTTGCTCGGAGGGTCCAAACTTTTCGTACCAATCAAAGCCATGGAACAGAAAGATTTCCACATAGCTCCTTTCCTGTGCATTTCTCCTGGACCTGCTGGACTTTTCTGGAAGCGCCAACCTTTTCTCCTTCGGTTCAAGTGAGACAATCGGTCTGATTTGATCAATCGCGCCACAAAATATTTTGGGATCAATCGAGCGTATCCTCAATTTATCATTTTAAGCAAAAATTTATATTTTGCTAGTTAGTTATGAGTTGTTGCACAATATCTCTGTAATTTAGCATCAATTATTTTAGCTATTAGGTGAAGTCCAAACTTAGTTTAATTGATCCAATTTTCTTCTTCCAGGTCCTTCCGCATATGTTCTGCTGAGAACATTATCCACTTGCCTTCATGGTCATTAGTGTGCAGCGTGTAGACTTTTCCATTCAAGGAAACTAGTCCAGCAAGTTCTGGAACATTTTGGCCTTCTTTGTCGCAATACTTGATTCGCACTGGACTGTGAACGTCAGTTTGTTTGTCTTTTGAAACGTGACCTTGATAGAGACATGTAGTTACTGAAGATTTCAGGCGAGTGCTATGCAGGTTTCCTCTTTGAAACTCCGTACCGGAACGAGAAGTAGACCTGGAACAAAGCGAGATAGAAAGAAGGGAAAATACAAACCGAGGGCACTGGAATGGATGCATAATCTTGAGACTGACAAAAAGGAGGCGCAAAACATCCAGCAAGTCGACGTATCAGCAATGAAACATGTGAAGACAAGAAATCAACTATTTGGTTGGACAGCCACTGAACGGCCACTAGAAATACCACCGGACAACTTGAACCCAGCACCATCGACGGGGACGTCGAAAAATATTTTTGTCCAGGGAGTGGGGGTAGGACTTACCCACACCAAAAGTTTGATGATAAAGAAGCTCAAGGAATTAAGAGAGACGGGTTTCCAATATCATCACCGGGCTCCATTTTCACAGAATTAATTGTGACCCAAGACTCAAGTTTGTCCATAATATTGTCTGCGTTCGTCAGTGGCAATAAAAAAAAACATTAATTTGTACAATCAAAAATAGAATCATTTTGACGGTGATTTGGTAAATGCAGAAAAGAAAACGTTTCTGTCGAGAAATTATGTTTTTGACGTCAAAAATGAAATCGGTAAACCTTATAAATTAATTTTTTTCCTGCTAAGTAGTCTTTTTTATCGGTAGTTTTTTGTAAGAACTTGCTGTCAAGATTATGGTTTTGATTACGGTGCAAAAAAAAATAGTTGCTTAACCACGGACTAACAACAAGAAAAGTTATATTTTTTGTTTCATCGTCAGATCCACTTTAAGTACAGTATGTACAATATGCAGACGTGTCTTCTATTTTTTGTCTGGATTTTCTTAGTACAATTGGCGTTAACATTGAGAAAAAAAATCAAACATGGCAAGAAAAATTGAGAAGGAACTGCATAAGAAAAACAATAGCTTCAATGCAATAAAGATGATTTTTTTTGTTTACATTGATCAAACTTTTTTCCCGACCTTTTTTAGGATTTGACAGAATATTTGTACTCAGGTAACTTTTAAACTTTTTTTTGATGTCAACCAACAAGTATCTTTGCCCTGAGCTCAAAATTAGAAAAATTTTGTACCTGTGATCATGTTTTTCTAGTTTTTGGGAGTTTAAAAATAGCAATTTTGGCCAATTTTTGACTATTACTTCGCGATATTTTTTGTTTGCATCGATCAAATTTTTTTCCCGATTTTTTTTTAGGATTTGACGGAATATTTGTACTCTGGTGTTTTTAAACTTTTTTTTTGATGTCATCCAACAGGTATCTTTGCCCTGAGCTCAAAACCAGAAAACATTGTACTTTTGATAATGTTTTGCTAGTTTTTGGGAGTTTAAAAATAGCAATTTGGCCAATTTTTGACTATTACCTCGCTTATCGCGAGATTTAATATGTCCTACTGATTTTTCTAAATTGAATTGAGGAGTGTCTGATTAAAACTTTGACATACTCAAAATATACCACTTTGTACTTTACATAGCGTGTGGGGAATGGATTCAAAAGAAATCTCAGCAAAAAAAAATAGATTTTTTTTTTAAATACCTTGAGTTTTTTGAAAACAAAAATTACTCCATTTAACTTAAAAAACAGTCGGAAACTTCAAAATTTTGCCCTGATACGATCAATTTTGTATTGATTTTTTTCCGTTCTATATAAAGAGCAAAAATTTTTTGGCGATGTGTTGCCAAACTGGACCAGCCGTCAAAAAGGAAAGCAAACTTAAGACAATTAATCCACATGGAAAAGGGATAACATACTATGACGTAGAATGTGTGTTTTTCTTCCTATATTTAGATACTTCCAGTAAATTTCGTATGGTAATGTGTCATGTGTGGTACCAATTTGAAAGCCGGCTAAAGGTGTTTCCGATTTCAGAAAAGAATCAAAAACATTTATTGTCTCAATGTCCAAACAAACTGTTATAAAAATGAAACAAAAAAATCGAAACAAGTTTTAAAAAGTTTTTTTTCCAGATATCTTACAAGTTTCAACAACCTTCTAACAAATGTTTCCAAATGTGGCTGGAAGATTCTGCACCACTTGCATAGCAACTTGTTTTCCTTGGTTGCATTTCATAATAACTACAATACTATTTGATGAAACAGATGCTCTTGATTGCTGCATACGAGTTTGTCGAATAAAATGAAGGACGGGACGGCAAAACTTCTGAAAAACGGAGCGGATTAGTATGAAAAACTGGCAGATGCAAAATTTTTGGCCGCTAAGCGAATTACCAGGAAGTAATTGGCATCTTTTAGCCTTGTAATGATTAATTCGGTATGAAAAAATTCGGGTTCGAAAAACTCGAAAAAAAACATGTCATTTTTCACAATGGCCTTGTTGCAGATAACAATACACAAAAAAAATGCCATAATTACAGTGGGCTTCCAGTTTTGTGTTTGTTCAATTATTTGTTACTCAATGAAGCTACCATTCTCTCTTTTCATTGATAATTTTTTAAAAGTTTTTGAACAAAGCAGTATATTCACCTAACGGACCGATGCATGAAAATGTAATCAACGTTGATCATAATAAAATTGTTAAACTTGCAGCAATATACATGGAAATCTAAATTTTCTCAAAAATCATAACTGAATGCTATTTTGTTACCCAATAAAGCTACCCTTATCTCTTTCATTGATGTCTTGTAAAAATGATTTCGACAAAAAGTGGAGCAGTTTATTAACCTTATGGGCAGAAGCATGGAACTGTTATCAACTTTGATCATAAACATTTCAATGGTTTCCTGAAAATCTAGAGGGAAAATTAATTTTTCTCAAAGATTAAAACTGATCGCTAATTTGTTACCCAACGAATCAAATTATCTCTTTTCATTGATAATTAAAAAAGTTACTTCCTGTAAATTTTTTGAAACAGATGCCTTTTCTACTTTCAGTTTTTCACCACACATTCTCATGAGACAGAAAAGGAAGAACGCAAGGGAATTATTTATGGACAAAACTTAATTTGACTGGGGACAAGACGTATAATGACACTGAGAGGCAATGATGATTTTACCGTAGATTTGTGTTCACTTCCTCCAAAGGATTAGGACAACAGTTTGATGGCGAATTCTAAAGATAATTCTAAAAAAAAAACAACTTTTGATGGAGATTGGAGAGTTGCTCTCTCAGAAAATGGTCTTTTTCAAATAAACCCAATGCTGACAAACGGAGTAATTTCCCATGCATTATTTTGATGGAAAAATTTAGCTCCGATTAGGCGAATACACTACTATAGAACAATTGATCACTGAAGAAAAACACAACTCAAAGACAAAAGTCAACTCGGTGCAACTCCTCAAGAAGTCATAAATTGCATGCCTGTTTTGATGAAAGCAAATGCCTGAAAATCTTCCCCAAGTGCCCAAATACCCTTTTTGATAGGTTGTAGCGCATAAAAAGAGAAAAAAAATGATTATCACATTAGGAACAAAATGATACCTTCCTTCGATGCATCTTACGAGGGAGCTCAACATAACGAATTTTTTTTGCCCGTATAACTTATCTGCTGGGACAAGACTAAATTTTGACTACGTTGACATTATTAGAAAAAAAACCGCTGGAAAAACCCCATTGTTGACAATCATTGATTTAAGCAGATGCATCAAAAACGGTTCTGATTGCAGCATTGATCCTTGTTGTTGACAAAATTTCACTAATCTGGATTACAAATTCAAAATTTTTCATTTGATCTGTACAATCAACATCATCACAAACTTGCAACGAAGCTGGAAGACCAGTTCCACTTGCAGGGACTGGTTAAGTTGCGTTGACTTTAAGGTTCAAGCGCTTTAACTGTAAACAATTGAAACACTATTATACAAAGCAAGCTGTACTCATTTATTTAGACGCTATCGACAACGCGGTAGTGAATTTGGCGCCCTGCATGCTGGTAATGGTTAAAACTAATCGCTACTTTATTACCCTATGAAGCTTACCTTATTTTTTCGATTGGTTTTTGTAAGCGCTTTTGACAGAATTTGAACCAGTCTCTTCAATCGATGGACCGATGCATGTAATTGTGATCACTTTTGACCATACACGTTTTGTTGATTTCCTACCAATTTACAGATGAAATTGATTTTTTTTCAAAGATAAAAGCTGATCACTATTTTGTTAACCAATGAAGCTACTTTTTCTATTTTTCTTTTTGTTTCTAGTTTTTGATAGAAATTGAAACGATCTAATCACCTAATGGACCGATGCTTGAAATTGTAAGAAATTGTAATCACCGTTGACTGTAAAAATGTTGATGAACTCCGAACAGTCAACAAACAAATATGATGCAAAGTAGCAAAGACAAATCGAGCTGATCTGAGATACGACAAGAGTTCTCCCTCTGTGCCTGAATTACCGTTCCTAATAAATAACTCCCTGTTTTCGCCTTTATCTCAATTGAAATTTAATGTTACAGATTTTTCAACAGCAAAGAAGCCAAGGAATGGTGGCTCAAACTTCAGGATGTTGTCATGAAAAAAACCAGTTGATATAGATACCTCTGTTGTACCTCAGAAAGAAAAATTTTTCCGCAAAATGCAGAAAAGTGGTTTTTATGTTCCAGTTGAAAACGATTTTTTCATCTGTGACAACCCTTTGTACTATCCACAAATTTTTATACAGACGCTCGCATGAAAAATTCATAATTGAAGCTGAAGAAGCTGCGAAGAATAACAAGCTTCTTTTACTTGATGACAACTTAGTGAAATGACCGTAATGGACCACATGCTTTCTGTTATTGGATCAATTTTGCTCAAAATTCCAGCGAGTTACCCAGACCAAATAAAAATTACCATAAAAGTTTTTACAAGATATTTTCAGCGGAATTGGCCACAATAGATGATTTTGCTCGAGAAACGGTTGAGACAAATTATGATAGGTTGAACAACTTTCTGGATTCTGAGTATTAACCGAACGAATTTTTCCATTGTCAAGAGTACAGTATGCTTTAGAGTAGGTCGATACAGAGTGGTTTGGTTATAATAAGCGCATCTTTTGGTCCGCAGGATATTGAATGTATGTTCCTCAACACACCGTCAGTGTTGGTCTGCTTGTTCACCGTCAGCGTACGAGCAGCACTCTATTTTGGTTTTAGTCTACTAGCACACAGTCTGCTACTCATAACTTCTGCGTTAAGAACTTACTTTTAGCTCAACTTCTTTCGCTTAAGTTTTCGCAAATTGTCTTGACAACAAACCTGGAAAAATTTGCTTGAGAAATACAGTTATACAAATTATCTAATAAATCCGACCGCAAAGTTTTAGAGAGCGTCTTTCATAATTCTGAATTTCAAAAAAGGATGAAATTCATTTGCATGATCTTATTCAGAAATGTAAACATCTAAAATACAATATTTTTGTAGTGTTTGCAGCCGACAATTTTCCTTTTCAAATTCCAAACATGGCTTTCATATTTAAAAAAACTCCAAAGTCATATTATCCGGTGACATATTAGGTGACCTTGACTAACATCATGGGACATGACAACCGTCGAGACTGATCCACGGAAGTCTGCTAATGGCAGCCTACGGAGATCAAGGCGTACTGTACCGCCAAAAAGTGCGGGGGACGATGTGGAGAAACGGGAGAGTCTCGGGCAGTTACTTTCTTCTCCCTACCAGATGCATTTGGAAATAAGGAGGATGCATTTGGAAATAAACAGCGAAGCTGCTTCGCCCGGTTCCCAAACAAGAGTAGCTGGACCACCATCATAAACATGGCCAATTGTATGTCATCACAGTCTCTTTCCTTTAGAAGGTGACAGCTCGCATCGCTAGCCGGCGATAAAGGAAAGTCACTTACTGTTAGCAGCTGATAGATCTCATCCCTTTCGGTTAGATTGGTGATAGACCGACTTTTTATTAGTCGTTCAAATTTGTTCCGAACTCTCCATAAATACTTCAATGACCGTTTTTTAGCCAAATTCATCACAGTGATAGTTGTAAAAAAGAAACAGATCAAAAACGACGTTTTTAGGCTTTTTTGAATGGTTTTGTATCTCAAAATTAGTATATTTTGGGGCCGAAAGCCAGGAGCAAATGAATCTCGTAAAAGATGCCAAAGGAGGGACCCTATGGGTGGTGTGTGGGTCAAAACTCTGAAAAGGGGGAATAACGTCATACCAAAAACACATCCGCCTGACGTGGTATGAGAAGTGGTATCATATTAAAGACATCAATTTTGAGTCGGATTAGATCAAAAACTTAGGAACGTTTCGTACAAAATGGACCGCCACAAAGACCCACATTGATTATTTTCGACGTAAAACTCCTATTGCCCATAACACAAAAAATATCCCACACAAGCGATTTTCACAAACTTTTGATGAACAATTTTTTCGCGAAAGTTATATCTGGGTCTAAAGAGAACATTTAGCTTTAGCTTCATGTCATTGATCATCATTCGGATCTACAGCTAATCACGCGAAATCAAATTTGTTTATAAGAGCTCCAATTTTTCAATCTTAAGTAGACGATCTTAAGTAATCAAAATTGTTCAAAAGCATGCAAATAAAAATTATTTCGTAAGTTACAAAGTGACCCTGACTACTGATGATGTTAGACCTTGTTTCAAACGCGATCTTACTCATTATTTGAACAAAATCTAATATTCAGGCAATCACATGTTATATTTATCACCGATCAGCTTCCATACTTAATAAGCTTTCATGATCTGCAATGACTTGAGTTATTTGGTTAAATTTAAACTAATATTGAACCATGAGATGAAGCAGACGGTGCTTTTGAGCTACTTGGCCTGCTGTGTCGTCTCATCCATCATCGGCTTTAATCACGTCGTCCTCAATAACACCTCTGAGGTATTTAAGTTGGGTGCAAATCGCATAACAGAACGACCGAATGCGCGAAAGTTTCAACCGATCAACGCCATTTAAACTGCCTAAAGCTGACTGATTTTGACTTTTGACTCTTTCACATAAGTGACAATTGATTTCTAAATAGCTAAAGATATTTGTAAGCCATTCGGTTTTTTTGGTATGAGTATGTCTTCCCGTTTAAGTTCTATCAACGCCTCTTAAATGGATTGTCAAGTTTTTCAAAATGCCAACATTTGAATCATTTTTAACAGAAAACAACACCAAAAAACTTAATTTTTTCTAAGCAAGCTATTCAAGCCTTAAAACTATAAAATATTTTGATTTATTTCCTTGATCGAATCGTTTTGCGAAAAATATAAGTTTTTCTAAGCAAGCTATTCAAGCCTTAAAACTATGAATTATATCAATTTATTTCATTGATCGCATCGGTTTGCGAAAAGTATAAGTTTTTCTTTTTTCTGAAGCTATTTAGGCTAAGAAATTTTGAAACATAACTTCAAAGATTAAAGAACATTTTATTAAACCAAGAAAAAGATTCAAAATTACTAAAAGAAAATTTCTCATATGGCTAGACAAACCCAATTAACTCAAACTTCAATAACGAAAAACCTTAAGCATTCTCCAAAACTAATTTAAGGAAATTTGACGAAGCCAGAGTTAGCAATCGAACATTTGTAGAGATCTTTGATCAAAGAAGAAATAACCTGGCCAAATTTGACACCAAAAACTGTAGCGACAAAAAAAGAACGGCAAAAAAGTTTTTTAGGGCGAGGAAGAACAGAAAAGAGATCTCTGGCTGTCATAATGGGTCAATAAAAAAAAGTTTCGAAAGACATTGAGTGGGAATCTTAAAACAGTAGGGAAAACCATCGAAGAAGCGGATGAAAATTGTCTGGAATAAACCAAAAAAAACTCGCTTCTGGAGAAAGCATGGAAAAAAAGGATTGCGTGCAGTTGCTAAAAATTTAACGTTCACCAACAAAATTTGGAGGGTTAGGTTGAACGATTTGTTTAAAAAAAGACAACTAAGTTGCTTTGAAAAGAAAGTTTTCATCGCATTTTTTAAAACTGTTATCGTAAAAAAGAACTATTATGGAAATTTAGTCTAAGAGCCAACCCTTATGCTACCTATGCGATGAAGAGTTAGCAAATTTAAATCATCTGTTTGATTCATGCAAAAAAACTACACGTCAACTGAAATCGATAGGTGCATAGAGTATATGCGACACCATCACGTCCATTATAGGAACAAAAGTGAAAGTTACTGTTCAAATAGTTACAGGATCGTGGAATGAAGTAAAACAAAAAACTGAGAATAGGATCATGAGACTTTTGAAAAATTCGCCTCTTTATAGGCTAAGGCTGTTCGAATAAAACAATAGAATGCGTACTAGATGTTATACAAATTTTTTATCATAAAACATACAAAGGAAAGAAGTTAAGTCTTTGGACCGAGATTTCTATTTAAGATTCGAGTTTTGCTGAAATCTAATTATGGTAAAAATTTGACTAAAATATTCTACTTAACAATTACCCCCTTTTCTTGATAGGAGGTTATTGTTAAGTAGATCTCAAACTTTAAACATAGTCACCAACAAAGTCTGAAAATATTTATAGTCAAAGTCTGGACACAGTCTTAAACCACGTATGAACACATTCTGTTACAAAATTTGAAAACAATGCAAAAATAAGAAAAAATCACAAGCAAAAACCCGACCAAAAACTTACTCAAAATCTGATATTAGAATTAAGTAAGGCATAAGAATAACACTAAGTTTTATATAAAATATTTGATTGAAACTTTTGTGTCTGGTTTTGGTTGACAAAAATTTAAAACAGTTGCAAATATTATGCTTGCGGTTTGTTCCAGTATTTTTTCCAGCTTTGAACACGTCTGCAACTACAAGATCTTTACCTGATTTGAACGTCATTCATTCGCAATCTTTAGAGCTAGGCAAAACCGTCAACACAAAGAAAACAGCATGCTCGAAGACAATGAAGTCAAACATAAGGACTCACGAACACAAGGAGAGTTATTGATAAGACGTTTATTTAATTAGACACACGAGTAGCATTTGCTTCACCTTGACAACTGGGAGTACTAATTTTGTTCTTTTTTGTCGTTTTTTCTAATCGCCTTATGTAGTATGTCTTTTTTCAACCAAAAAACCCAAAATCAATATCTTAGGATACGAAAACCATCCTAAGCTAGGCATTGAATCGCCCAAGAAAACTTATACAGACATAAACCGACAAGAACTAAAACATCAAGTAAAACCGACAGGAACTAACCGTCAATTCTGGCTGTCTTGATGGGACGACAAAAAAGGTTTCGAAAAACCATGAGTGGGAAAGTTAAGACGATAGGGAAAGCCATCGAAGAATCGGATGAAAATTGTCTAAAAAACACCTAAACTCACTTCTGAGGGAAAGAATTGAAAAACGGAATGGATCTGAACTCGGTTGGTGCATAGAGTAGTATATGCGGCATCATTACGTCCATTATAGAAACAAAAGCAAAAACTGCTGTTCAAACAGTTACAGGATCATGGAATGAAGTAAAAAAAAACTGAGTATTGCATAATGAAACTTTTGAAAAGCTTGCCTTTTTATAGATTAAGATTCTTCGAATAAAACCATGGAATGATTACTATATGTTAAACAAATTTTGTATTATAAAACAAACAAAGGAAAGAAGTTAAGTCTTCGGACCAAGATACAGTACTGATTTAAATTATCCGGACAAACCTTGAAATTTAAAACGCGTTTTTCTCAAATTGGGTTGAGTTTAGGTGAAAACTGATGAAGACAAAACTTGCTTAAAATTTTAGCTGAATTAATATGGTGTAATTTGTTTTGCGAAATTCGGGCCCAAAGTTTTACCCCAAAAATGGGTCATTTTGGCTTTTTTTAGTTAATCAAAAATTACGCCGAAACAATCCGGTCGATCACAGACATAGTTATATCAAAGTGAGCCCCTTACTTAGCCCAACAAACTTTAAGAAGAGTTTTATCTCCAAAAAAAGTTACAAATTGTTTAAAAACTGTTTTTAAATAAATAGTTGGTATTTTATATAGTAAAAACGACCTTTTTTGTCTATCAAACAAAAATAAATTAATTTATACAATATTTTGGAGATTATACCCTTCTTAAAGTTTGTTGGGCTAAGTAAGAGGCTCACTTTGATATAATTGGGTATAAAATTTTGGGCCCGAATTTTGCAAAACAAATTACACCATATTAATTCTGCTAAAATTTTAAGCAAGTTTTGTCTTCATAAGTTTTCACCTAAAATCAACCCAATTTGAGAAAAACGGGTTTTAACTTTCAAGTTTAAAGCGTTTTGTCCGGTTAATTGAAATCAGCACTGTATGTATTTAAAGTTCCAATTGTGCTGATCTTTGATGATCGTAAAAATTCTACTAAACAATTATACCGTTTTCTTGAGGGGAGTAATTGTTAAGTAGATCCCAAAGTTCAAACATAGTCACAAGCAAAGTCTGAACATAGTCACAGTCAAAGTCTGAACACAGTCCTAAATCACGTATGAACACATTCTGTTACAAATTTTGAAAACAAATGCAAAAGTAAGAAAAAATCACAAGCAAAACCCGATGTCAGTCTCACTCAAAATCTGATTTTAGAATTAAGCAAAGCATAAGAATAAAACGAAGTTTGTTTTAAAATATTTGATCGGAATTTTTGTGTCTGATTTTGGCTAGCAAAATTTTAAAACAGTTGCAAAATTTATGCATGCGGTTTGCTCCATAATTTTTTTGCCAGGTTTGATTACGTCTGCAACAAGATGATCTACACATGATCCGAACGTCATTCATTCGCAATTTTTGGGGCTAGGCAAAACCGTCAACACAGAAAAAAAACAGCATGCTCGAAGACATTCAAGTCAAACATAAGGACTCACGAATGCAGACAGAGTTTTTGATTAGACGTTTATTTAATTAGACACACGATGAGCATTTATCTCACCTTGATGATTGGGAGTGCTAATCACCTTATGCAGTATGTCTCTTTTCAAGCAAAAAACCCAAAAGCAATGGTTTTTATAACAGGCATTGAATTGGCCACGAAAGCTTATCCAGGCATAAACCGACAAGAACTAGTACATTAAGTGTTACCGCCGGAACATGATGCAGAAAAAAACTGAAACTCAAAAACCATTCCCAACACAAGAGAAAATCAAGATTCGGTTAATAATCACCAGCTTTTATGAGCATCTGAAAGCAATACAATTCAAAGGTGGAAGATTTCCCTTATGTCTCCTTGGTCCGGTAAAGGAAACTAACTTAGGCTGAAATCAAAATCAAATCAACCGAAAATTGCGATGAAGAATGTTTTATTAGTCCTATTGTCAGTGCCGGCAAAAAGTGAATTAAATCAGTTTTCGATTAAAATTCTTTTTTTAAAGTAAACTGATCTAAAAAAAACTAATATCAAATGCCGAGGATACATGAATTCATAGTTACGTTATAGCACAACTTTCAGAAAATTCCATTGGAGAATATGACATTACTGCTTTTGGGCAATTCTAATTTTGGCCTAAAACGTTCCAAAGACTACTTTTTCCCAGAATAAAATCAGTTGGTTTCCATTTAAAGTTAGCAACGGCTGTTACCACTGTTATCTACAAAACATTATCAATAAAACGCATTCAGATTAGTCTGAAGAGTTTAAAAGAAGTATAATCATTTTTAGCCTAAACGTATAATTTCAATCCCCGCGATATAAACGGATTTTTTTTAGTCACAGTAATAAGCAATCCTTCTAGAGTCCTCTGGAATTGTCACACTCGGCCTGAACAACTCAATTTTTGGTTGCCACGGCTGACCATGCAGAACTTCGGTCCCCTCCGTCTGAACATAAAACGATCATGTAGTTTTAACTTCTTCATTACATCTGCAACGTTCTGTTACATGAAACATTACATTCTGTTATATGAAACATTACGTTCTGTTACATGTTTACTAACCGATCATTGCTGGTTGTTTGCTTAGTAATTTATCCTAGGTTATAAGTCTCACCTTAATTCATCAAGTTTCTTGGCAAAAGTTATAGTTTAAAAATTTAGTTAGAAAGAGTATGAATTTATATAGTTTACATAGAAATTTATATAGAAATTAATGAACAACTGTCTTTAGTACCAATGAGGATGGGGTCAAAACCTAGTTATTACATTTAAATTAACACTTCGTTTGCCTGTAGTCCGCGTCTAGATTGCTGATTGATGTGTCCACCTAATGCTTTTCAGAGTATTGGGTCATCAGTTCCTTTAAATCCGTGCTGCTGCATTTTTGTTCAGGAACTTATAAAAATTCTAAGATCGTATCTTAATAAGTTTATAAAATAAAAAGAAACAAAAGAAAGAAAGAAAATTTTTCCGGAAAAGGTTAACTCGACTGAGCGAGTTGAAATGAGAATGGAATAAAAAAATTATGAAGATTTTAGACAGTTCCAATCTTAATGCAAGAATACGTCAAAGTACCTTTGTCTAATTCTAAACTTCATGGACTTTGTTTCATCGGATATCTTTCATTTTCCAGGTGTTTGGAAAATTTTCAGTAGTCTCATTTTTGAAGTTTTTAATATAAAAAAGCCGTTATTCATTCCGTCTCTGATTTGCAGGTGTTTCATTTTTTTGTGTCTTTCTAAGGCTCCAAAGACCGGGTGCTTATCGCTCTAATGTCTGCTTTTCAAAGCAAAACAAATTAACCGGTCAGCTTTTATGGCGACAAACTTTTTCTTTGATATCCGACAAAAAAGTCTGTGGAAAAAAAATTGAATATATTAAAAGGAATTCAGCTTTGAAAAAATGGAAAAAAATCGGACTAAAATTTAAAGGACTTTAAATAGAACAATAGACTTTTGTCTACATGTATTATTTGCAATACTACACATGAAACATTACATTCTGTTATATGAAACATGACGTTCTGTTATATGAAACTGACACCTGGTGATTTATTGTTCCGAAAAGCTTTGTATTCAGGTGTGTTTTCTTTTTGTTTTTTTTAACAGAAAATCGGGTACAACAAATACTCGTCAGAATAGGGCGATCGATATCAAATTAAAGCAGTTTCAAGTGTGATTCGAACAAAATTAAAAATTATTATAAAATTGTCTCAATTCCGAGAAAAACTGGCTTGAAATTTTTCAGTTATAGTTCAATTTGTCGTGAGTAAAGCGATCGCTTAACGTTCGTTAAACAAAAACTCAACTTTTATGTAGATTTTAAATCTAGGAAAGCAAGATTTTATTCAAAACAAAACAGTTTTGGAAGTTTATTAGCGCTTCCTTTTTCAATAAAAATTTTCAAAAAATGGTTGTGAGAACAATAAAAAATTTATTGTTGTTTGTTTTTCATTCACTTTTTGATGTCAAATTTTAACAATTATGCCTATTTTGCTGACATTATACGCATTTGTATAGTTCTCTAATTACAACACTTCTTGAAAACGACACTAGTTTGAAGAAAAAAAGAGAAAAAAAATCTCTGTGCATTTTCTTATGTATGTGGTGGGAACATTCTGTGCTACTTGCACAGCAACCAGCAATGTTTTTTTTGAGTGTGTTCTATTTGTTGGTCAGGCATGTGAGGTCCAGAGTTTCGCGTTCGACTTGAGTTTACACCAACAGAATTGATTACAGTGGATGAACTATCACTCCCAAAATACGTTCCAGAAATGATAAAGGTCGATTTTGACTTCCAGGAAGGATAACAGCCAATTTGACTTCAAGTTTAAAATCAGAACAATATTATTTTTATCCGCAGAAGAAAAGGACCAATATGCGAGCAAGCTGATCAATTCGTTACAGATCAACTGCTTGAGACCTACGTGCAACTTTTTTGGTTGTTTTACAGCTGAATCGTATCAGAATCGTATCAGATCACCCGCAAGCAATGAGCATGCATCCACGCTTGGCCTCGAACCAACAACCTGTCGGCTGACTTATCGAGATCATGTCACATCACAATCACCTCTTTAATGTGTTTTTTAGGTAGTGACAGACAAGCTAAATGAGCAGCAGAACCAAACAGCTCACAGGAGTCTTAATTCAGAGAGACTGCTCTACTGTTCCAGTGTGGGGTTCTGGAGTCTGGGTGCCCTGGGTTCATCTTTCCTTGCTTTCCAGCTAGTCTGCAGTGGTCCCTCCCGTATAGGGTGCAAGAAGACAGTGTACATCAGTGCACTAATAGCATCCATTGGACTCACAGGCACCACTGCAGAACATGATCTAGTATCACAATTTAAATTTTAAAAGTTTCATACTGGCTCTTTTCCAGTTCATCTTTTCAACTGATTTGCAATTGCATTTAAATCTCTTTTCAACTGGTTTGCAATTTTAAAAGCCCATTTATCCACGGGGGAAAGGACCAACACAAGAGCTGTACAGCTCATCACGGCGAACCGCTGTTGTGCCCCTGTTTAAGAACTACATGCTATTTTTTTGGTTATTTTTCTGGGCTGGGTAATGTTGCTTCACCCTCAAGCTACGAGCCCTCAAGCAAAAAAAAACATTTACTCAAAGAGCGAGGGGCGCCTTCTCAACTGAAAATTAAAATTTTTTTTTGTCCGCGCTTTTTCGCAGAACTATATGCAGTTTAGTAAGTAATATTTTGAAGTTTTTTGAAGAACTTTTTAGGAAACTTATGTTATTCTAGAAAATTTACGGTTTTAGTTTCAATTAACGATTTTATCTTTAACCGAGGTAAAATCGTGAAATCAAAATTATGAAAGTCTTACATTTTTTTTTTCAACTGGTTCGTTTCTTTTGTTAAAATTCATTTTACTCAAATCAAAGTCTGAAAAACTATGACTCTTGTTCATGTCCTGCAGTGCAATTCTCATTCGGCTTCGTGAGCTTCCCGTGGTTGTTGCCGGTGGGAAGACTGGTGACAGGGTTCGGAGACGGCATCCTCTTATTCACTGCCGAAGTCTACCTTGACTCCGTCACTCCTCCTTCCAAAGAACACTTCATAAGGTTAACTCACTGGATACGAGTCCGAAACCTTTATGCATGATAATTGTATTTTAAAAAAATGTTCTTATATTAACCACAGTTATTGCATAATTTACAAACTACTTCAAGTCAGAGAGAGCGTCATAAGACTATACCGGCCTTTTTTTCAAAAAAAGTAATGTTTTCCAGCGTAAACATAGAATATATATTTCCCGGTACAATAGAAGACATCCCCTAACAAGACAATTTAATGCTTATTTGACTGTTTTGATTTTTGAATTTTGAGCCTTAAATTGACGAAGTTCTCTGCAAATAAATTTTTATGTGCACTAAGTTACCGTCTATTAACAAGGAAAAGAAAAAAAAACGTGAATCTCGGTTTAGCTAAATTAGTCCATTTAATTCGACATGAATACCTAAATTATTAAATTTACCGCGAGTATTGCATAAAAATTCATCCTTGTCAATTTGAGCATTCATATTCTGTGAATTAACCTTTTACTATACTTTGAACCCTCTTTGCCCTCTCATTCCTCGGAGGCGTGTTCATCTCGGAGCTACTCGGAACTTACTTTCTTCTGGGTTCCCCAACCCTATTCCCTCTTCTTAACTTTATACCCCTTCTGGGCTACATGGTGGCAGTGGCAGCTATGTTCCGATCATACGATAACCCCAGTGACGTTGGAACCAGAGGAGCGACCGACAGGTAAGCATGGAGGGATACCGACCTTAGATGAGGGCGGTTTAAAACGCAAATCATTAAATAACAAAGCATGTACACTGAGAAAAAAGGCGAGAAAGTATCGAAACGAACGTTTTAAATTGGGAGGGGAGGGACGACAATGAAAAGACTTAGTATCTACAATTTTTGTTGAAAGCTCTTATTTAATGACAAATTTACAGTTCCCATTCGAGAAAAGTGACAAAAAATGCATGTCAATCTGAACAGAGGTTCTACCATGGGTTCATCGCAAAAAGCTGATCAGTTCTATCTTTTATTCCCTTCACATGGTCAAATACGGAATCCCGGTCGCCGTATAAAATAGCAAAGAATATTTGTAAATATTTCTTTACTTCATATCTTTGTGCCATTTTCTTGGTTACGCAATTTTTTGTTCGAAAGGTGCATCGTGCTTAAAAGGATTCAATTTTTTACACACTCAGCGTGCCACGAGGGTTCTTTGAAGTTCTTGAATTTGCTTGGAAAAATCATTTCTAAGCCATAGTTCCTTCCACCCCTAGAGGGGTAGTGGAAATAATAAAACTTGCATATCTATTGATGACAGAGCACAGTGGATTCTGAGCCAGTTCTACGAGGATGACGTGGACGACTACCAGGAGCTGGAGCCCATGATCCAGTCTCTCCTCTCCTCGTCCTCTGTCGCCTTAACACACCCCCCGCACTCCTCCTCTGCCTCACACGCTGCTGGGCGCATCTCAGTGGCTACAACCTCACTGTCACACGACACATCAAGATCCTTCAGGACGTAATGCAACTAGCTAATTATGGATAACATGAATCGAGTTACAAAGTTCGAGATCTCTAAGCGTTACAAGACTTTTAACCATAAGTACCATGATGCCTTGAAGCATGATGAAAGCAAGTACAGTGATAGGATATCCATTTTTTCAATTTCTTTAAGTCCAAGTATCAATTCAATCGTATGCTATGGTGGCACTACGGACTATTTTGGACTACATTTTGCATTATTTTTGGCAGAACAAACTGAATTTTTTAGAAAAAAAGTTTCCGATACATTTATCTGAATTGCCTGATGGTTCGGTTGCGTATATACAAAAAAGTTAGACTTTATAGTTGGACATAAAAATTGGGGAAATGATTCTGTGGCGTTTCAGATTGGACGTGACAGCAGTTTGGACCATGCTGGCCCTGGTGTTCCTAGAGAAATGCAGTGGAGCAACTGTGCTTTTCTATTACTCGTGTCGCTTCTTCGCCAACCGAGTGGACTCCCTCTCCACCCATCAAGGTCAAATACTGACGGTACTATGTACTATGGTGGCCATGATAGTGTGTGCACTGTCAAGTAGATACCAAGGTTTCCATGCACATCGCCTGCTATGGGTCATTATCGGTGAGCAAATATTAAACTCGTTACCCTATAATGACGTTCTAAGAAAAATTATTCATGAAAATGTCGGATTTCTATTCATAATGTCAAGACATTTCATTGCCTCTTTTCTAAATTTCTATCCATCTCAAGGCTAATGTTAAGACTCCCTTTTTGCCATCATTCAAGACCCTACACGGTATCAAAAAGTTAGTCCTGTTTAGGCTCTCTAGGTACTGTTGCGTCTTCAGTGGCTCTGGAGTTGATGTTCGAAGTGGACAACCAGAGATCCTCGCGTCTTCTTGCACTCTGTGGCTCATTATCGTTCTTCTTCTTCTACACTATGGGACCCAGACTCGCTCTAGAACAGGTACTATCGACTGCACAGTGCACGGTTGAGTTACAGTTTTTGTTCGGAATACCGACTACTTGGTTGAGTTTTTACAGCTCTTGGGTGATTTTTGAGCCATAATGACGTATCTGAAGCATTAGCGGATTTAGGGTGGGGGCGGGAGGGGACGTCTTTTTTCTCCCCTCCCCCCTCAGGGATTCGACCCCCAGCCGACCCAAAGGGTCCCCCCTTTGGTACTATTTGAGATATCCATTTTGGCTGACTGACCTTCTAAAGACGCCTTTGGTGCCAATCTCTACAAATTTTGAGGGGGGAGCGCGCGCCGAAAAAACGCGATTTAACTGTCGATATTTTCCAAAAAGTGCTAAGGTCGACAAAACTTTCAATATTTTTTTGAAAATCCGCCCCCTCGAGAAATTCCTAGATCTGCGCCTGATCTGAAGGTTTTGAAAATTTTGGGCGCTCCTCTTTACATCGAAATCTACTGAAAAAAATTGCTGTAAAATCAGAAGGAAAACTGAATTTTTTAAAGATTTTTCTTTACTTTTGACCTCCTTCTGAATTACTATGGTCTGAACATTCTGTGCTACCTGCAGACCAACTGGCCATCCTTGCTTCCTGTAAATTGTTTCCTTGTAATTAGGTGCGGTGTGAAGACATGTGCTATCAGAAGAAGCTGCGACACATTTCCCTAATGAAGAAGGCGGAGTGGCTCACTCTTCTTCTGGTGGCAGAAATAATCCCCCCTCTCATGGACTCAATCGGCAGATACTTCTTCTTCATCTTCATTGGGTTCCAGTTGCTACTACTTGTTGTGTACATGTATAGACTGAGTTCTGTCTCCAATGCAACCGACGGATCACCTCACTGATTATGTATTTTGGGTTTCCACCATAGTGTATCCGAATTCCCCTGTCTCGATGTCGTGCCATGGGATATTTTTACTGATGTTTTTTCACTATGATCTCACTCTCTACTCGAAGCATAAAGGTGATCCAAATAGTAATAGGAAAAAAATTACTGCTTCAGAAATGTGATTTGATGAACAAAAACATTTGATGGGAAAAAAGCAAAATTCTCAACAAGAAATTGAAGTTTAATCCGTTAATGTTTTCTTTTTATGTCAACCAAACAACGATTCAAAACTTTGATGAAGTTTCTGCTTATGTCTCTTTGTCTTAGTGGGCTTTGTCTTTTCTCGATGGGGGCGTATTTTAAAAAAGAATTTTGAAAGTTTGGTCGACTTAGGTATACCAAATTGATTCTTACGAAGACAAAAAACGGGTCACAAATGCCAAAACATCTTGACCAAAAAATTGCTTTTATTCGGCGCGCGCTCCCCTTCATAATTAGTATATATTGGCGTCAAAGGCGTCATTAGAAAAACTTTGGGGTTAATACCAAAGGGGGACCATTTGGTTGGTGAGGGAGTCGAATCGCTGTCCAATTACTATTCTCATGATGGAAGGACCGAATCATGGAAAGTTTTCAACCAATCGGATCCAGTAGAAAGCAAAAAGCCAGAAGTCAAAAGCAAAAAATGAATTATAGCAACCCGTGCAGATATAATATTTTGTGTTTTGTTTTTTTACTTTTCTGGAAATCATATCTGTGAAAAAGTATTAGGCTGACACCCTCGTCCCCAAACAGACCAAATTAAGATCAGTTTCATTGTCTTTATCTAAAAAAGTTGGAAAAATGGATATCATTGATTTACAATGGGTTGTAATGGTTTCCCGGGTTGAGAAACCATTAAAACCCATGGTTCCACGAAAAAAAATACAGAGACCATGAAAAAAATGCTTGTCATACAATTTTCTCAGACAAAAAATTGTGGAACAAGCATTTTTCGAGCTCAATCTTTTCAAAAATTATCTTAAATAGTAGTAAAACTCAAACAAAACAAAATGACGGCATTTTTGTTTGCATGAAAGCAACTTTGGCATCAAAAAATTTTGAACAAAAAAATGCGTTTCATCAAATTTCATATATGAAAACTGTATGATATGCAACTTTCCATGGAACAATGCAATTTTAAGTTAAAAATTGTCTAATCCTTTTTTTGGTTGCGAACTTGTTTCTTTGCTCAAATGAAAAAACAAAAAAATGGCTTGCAAAGTTTGATTTTTCGTGTCTATAAGGTACCCCAGGTTGAGTTTTCCAAACAAATAGTCCAAAAAGCACAAGCAAGTTTTTTTTATGGACAGATTTTTTTTTTCGTTTTCACATGCTAAGGCAAACCTAAGATTGTAAAAATAAACACGCCCCTTTTCTCGAACATCGAAAGTATATAATTATGTGATGAAATGTTAAGATTAACCACATAACTAATATCAACAAATGCAGTTTGTTTATCTGCGTGGTAACTTCAGATCATAATTTATTATACTGTTTGTAATTTATTGTATGGAAAAAATGCTTATCATACAGTTTCACAGAAAAAAAATGTGGCAAAAAGCTTTTAATTCAATTCCAAAATGTGGCAAAGTAGTGCTTATTACAAATTTCATAGGATGGAAAATGCTTATTTTGCTCTTTTCATACAATTTTATCAGTCCATGAAATAGTTCAAATCTGTATGATAAGCATTTTTTATAGTATGAAATTGTATGATAACATTTTTGTCGGTTCGCATCCATGGAACTCGAGTCAAGTGCGGAAACCTATAAATAAAGGGGAATCCCTCATACGCGAAGGACCAAATTTGTCAGCTAAGAATTCGTCAGCAAATCAAAGCTCAGTGTTCAAAAAATTGGAAGAAATAAGCAAAAAGTTAAGTCGGTTTTGGATAATTTAAAAGGTATTGAGTGGTTGAACATTTTTGCGCTTTCGATTCTTCGCGCATAAGAGTAGCCCACATGAACAAATACTGCACTATAAGTAGCATAAAAAAAGGCACGACTTCAAATTTTAATCATTTCTTATCTTTGAGTAAAAACACAAATGTCTTCAATCTCGCTAGACTAGACTGTCTTGGACCCAGATAGCTTCTTGTTCATTTTTCATCATCACCCAGGTGGTGGTCGGCGATTATGCCGCAACCATGATAACTCAAAATGGGTAAGTCGCAACAAACAAATGGTGGCGACTTTGCGCAATCCAAAAAAAAATGTCGCAATTAGGTGCGAGGTAGAGTTTTAGGTGGCGGTTTATGCCGCAACCATCGCCATGCAAAATGAGCATCTTCCAACTGCGCGTGATCAAAAATCATGGGCAATTTCGGCCGATCCGAACAAAAAAGTGCAACTTTTTGCGACCGTGATTTTTCTGCGCGACTTTGTGCGACCAAAAAACTCAGCCCGACATAGCGGGATCCAATTAGAATTATTTTGCGACTATGCGTTTCAAATGAGCAAGGTGAAATCTATATGAAGTTCTCTTTGGAACCAACAGCTTGCAGTACACAATTTTGCTTGTGAGGCTGTTGCATAATGCGTTACTCAGATGAAAGTGTTTTCTTGGGCAGAAACTTATTGAAGTTTTCAACAAGGGTAGGAAAAAAAACAATTTCACTGTTGATTTCTAGATAATCCATTACTGAGGCGAATTTATTGGTAACTTGCAACGGAGTTTTACATTGGATTCTCATTGTCAGTCTATATAAAATTTAAAAAAAAATGATTTTAAAAAAGGGTTGTAATCCTAATTTTTCACAAATCAAAAAGATCAATTTTAATCGATTATGATCAGTTATCATGAATTATAGTTTTTTCGTGAATTATTCTTAAATTTTCTAGCATAAACACAATGCCCGTTAAAAAGATATTAACCGTTAAGAAGAATTGTCTGTTGTAGAAAATTTAGTTGCAAAAAATGAAAAAAATAAAATAAAATTGATAAAACAAGAATTTTTTTTACTTCGAAAGTTAAAATGTTTGAATCCCTTTTAATCGAAAATGATCGTTTTTTATTTTAAGATATACAGACTTAAAAAATAATTGTAATTGATTAGCATTCATCAAACACTTACGCAGGATAACAACAAACAAATCTGTTCGAAAAATTTTGTTAAGTTTGCTATTGCGGCCTTTCGCGATTTTGACAAGATCAAGTTTTCTAGGCAATAAAAAACTGGAGCTTTCTTTTTGAGTAACATTCGCTTCAAAAATGAGCATTGTGTTTGTTTTTTTTAATCGCAAATTGTGAAAGTTTTTCATCAAATTGTCAACTAACTACCAAAACCGAAAACGATGTATGAGCTAAACAATCGAAATCAAATTATTTCTTGAACCTGAAACTGTTTTCACGTTCTCCTACACAAATATTAGATTTTTTTCGTTTTCGCGTAATATCTTTTTTCAAAAACGCTAAAAACTTCTCTTTCCTTTGTATCGCAGATTAATGTATACCTTGATTAATGTCTGATAATTTAAAAATTCAAATTTTAAAAAAATCATTGTTGAAAATTTTTGCCAAAGTTTTGATACTTTCGTTACATTATTTGTGTAAAACAAAATTAAAACTTTTCAGGTTTTTTCCAATTTTTTTCTAATGCGAAACGGTCAAATCTATGGTTACTCTAGGCTTGAGTAACCAAGGGTTTTTTCACTTGTGTTGGTTTACGAACACAACCAAAAAAATTTTGAGAAATTTAAATGTAAAAAAATTATTATTTTTGGTTCATGGAAAAATGCTAGTCATACAATTTTCATATATGAAAAATCAGTAATCATAGACTTCACATGCAATTTTTTGTACTTATGGAGTTGTATGAAAACCTTATGATTAGCGTTTTTCCATTTATGAAAATCGTATGATTAGCGTTTTTGGTCAACCCGGAGATATTGCCCCACAGTTAAATTGCCACAGTTGACGCAATTTTTGTATATTATATCTGTGCCAATTGTTTCTCCTAGCATGTAAAATATAAAAGAAAGCTTTAATTGTGAGACGTGTACTATACAAACCAGGGGCGGATCTAGGATTTTCCCCGAGGGAGGGGGGGGGCTTTTAAAAACATTTCGGAAATTTTGTTGACCCCTTTTTTAGGTCGATCCAATTGACTTTCTGAGCTCTCCCAAATAACAATAAAGCCCCATTTTGACCAATTTTTCTGTTTTGAAAAAACAGGCCAAAAAAGTTCTGTAATACTTAGACCCAAAATAGCGTTTTTTTCGCCGCACGCTCTTCCCTCAAAATTATATTATATTTTGTCGCCAAAGGTGCCTTAAGAAAAGTTTTAGGGTCAGTCAGCAAAAAATGGACAAAATCTCAAAATAGTACAAAGGGGGATCCTTTGGGGCCGGCAGGAGGTCGAATCCCTGAAAAGAGGCATTCGCCCCCCCCCCCCCCCACTGGTGGTTCTGGGCAAAAAATATATTCAATGATTTGGCACTTCCGATAGAAAGAGGGTGAATTTTACCGAAAACAGGTCGAGAGACTGTTCAACACTGTCAACATTTTTCGCCGAAATTGCATCGACGACCTCATCCACCGCTTCCTCTCCCTCTGATTGGTCAATTTCTTTCTTATGCTCTTACCAATCAGAAACCTTGTTTATCTCCTCCGCAATCGCCTCTTTTTCCCCTTTTCATCGTGTCATAACAGTCCTTGCTTTATTAATTTGGTCAGGTGACTATTTGATTCGGTTCTCTCTCTCCGATATTTTCCCGACAAATCTGTGTGTGTCGTCATTTTGACTCATGTCGTCGCGGAAAACGCTCAATTTTTGCTTCATCTCCTCAAAAGTAGCTTCAGCTTTGGCTACTTATTTTTTGGCGCCATCTAGGTTTTCAAGGAATGCAAGAGGGTCGTTTAATTTTCGGGTTTGATTACAAGCAGGGTTTCTATTTCCACAACTTCAGTTGAGACCTTTGTTTCCATCTCAGCTTGTTTGTCGACCACCTCAAACTTTGTTTCAGTATGCCGGCTTTGACCTTGAAAGAAAAATATATTTCTAATAAATTTTAATCTTCATTGTACTTTGAAGTCTCAACGATATTTGGCCCGTGAAAAACTTAATTATCAGGCTAATTTTTCTTTTTTTTTATACAAACTCAATTCCGTTTTGACTCAATGTGTTATTAAGCCTCGAGTTCATTTGGTGCTCTTCACTAAAAAGTTGTTTTTTTATTTAACCACTATTTTCCCTTCTATGGCGCCTTGTGATAAATCACTACAACCCCCCCCCCCTCTGCTTGTGACGGGTTTGGTTTGCTGTTCTTCCGATATATCCTTAATATTATTATTTAAACTGAAAAAACTCTTTTTTCTGCTTCTTGAAAAATTTTCTTGATCTAAAAAAAATTAATTTGCGCGTTCGATTTTATTTGAAAAAAAAAGGATTTTTGTTCCGACTATTGAAAATGGAGAGGAAATTTGGATTCGGATGTTTTAATTTTTTTTGTGTTTAGCGCAAAACCAGGTACCACAAAAATTATCGCAGGGGGTCGAGCATAATAGAGGCTTTTCAGCCGTGATACGAAAGACATTTCACAAAGTTGAAAAAACTTTCCAGTGTCGAGAAAAGCTGGTTTGAAGCTTTGAGTGTTAGCCTGATTTCGAGCAAATGAAGCGATCGAGTAACGTCCTTGTCTAAAATTTTGAGGCTAAGAAAACTTGACTTCACTAAAACGAATGCTTCCTAGGCAAAAAACTAGCTCAACTTAGAGCTACCTTGTGTTATATTTTTTGTGAAAAACAATTTCAAAAAAAGTTGTCTACTTTTTTCTCTTTTTTTCATTGCTGATTTTCTCGACAATTAAGTCGATTATGTCTATTTGACTATTTTTTTCACGCTTGTATATATTTCATATCATATCGCGTACAAACAGCGACTTCAATTTGAAAAACGTCAGATGGAAAAAAGTAATGAATGCAAAGAAACAAATAGTGTTTTTTTGAAAAGTTAACCCAATTTTTGCTGTTTGGTTGCAGAGTTTGCCTTCTTTTCAACAGAACAAACCAAATGAGTTTTTATAAAAAAATCAAACCTCAAAAATCTACATTGAGCGTGAACAAATTTTAAGATTTTTTTTCTGAAAAAAAAAACACAAAAAAACACCAATACTTATATACGAGTACTCGTTTTCTTTTGTAAATTTATATAATTATATACGAGTACTTAAATACTTATTTACGAGTACTCGTATTCTTTGTAAATATATATATTTTTAACTTTTGTATGAATACGATCGGATCATTTTGGGCTACTTGCACCGCAACAGGTTATCCTTGTTAGTTTTTTGAAACAGTTGAAAAATAGAGACTTAGATAAGAGAGACTCACCTTAGATTGCTAGATGTTTGGTAGAAATAGCGGTCTTTTGCTGTGTTTACTGTTATAAATGGATGTTAAAAGTGAATAGTACCAGAGTGCCATGTTTCCGTTTCTTTCCTTTAAGCCGAAGGGAATCTTAGAGTTTAATGTTTAATTTGCTGGACAAGTAGAGTTTCGAGTTATTATCCGCAAAGCTTCTTGTTTTCGCATTAATATAAAAATATACTCAAGTGTGATATGTGTTTCGCTAATCTTTTCCAGCCGTAGTTTTATGTCTGATTCCTGTTCATTTTCATGAGAGAGTTAATTTTCTCGTATTTTTAGTTAGCGCGAATTTAGTATGCGGTTATATGTCATTATCACAAATCAAAATTTCAAAATAAAAACCAGCAAATTCTAAAACATAATAATGTAATACAAAGAAGTAATGTTACAGAAATTGCTGGTTTTTAATTTAAATTTTTGATTTGTGATAATGACACGTTAACGCATATTAAAGTCGCGCTAACCAAAATACGAGAAAAACGTCCTCTCTCGTGAAAATAAACAAAAATAATACAAAAACTACGGCTGAAAAAGATTGGCGAAATACATCTATTGCTTGAGTGGACCTTTATTTTAATGTGAGAACAAGAAGCTTTCCGGATAATAAGAAATCACCAAACAAAATTGTTTCTTAACCAGTTCTCCCGGTAGTGGAGAAACTAATTCCTTGTCGGAGCTCGTTTTTCAGGAAGGGCCCGTTGTCAGAAATTATTTTTTTTCTATATTGACTGTTAGCTCTGCGAAAGCTTCGCTCTCCCTTTAGCTGTCCCTTTTATCGAAATGTTTTTGATAAGAGTGAAATATCAAACGCTTTTTCAACTATTATGTCTATCGTAAAATTTTCTACAAAAAACTCTTCTAAATGACAAAAACAATTTCAAATTACAAATTTGACTCTCATTGTTTTACATAAAGTTGGTTCTTAGCTACTAAAAATTTACCAAGTTAGCCAACCAAGGTTGACGTCTGAAAAATCATTGAGGTTTACAGTATTTTTATTTCTAAAGCTATTTAAAAGAATTATAAATAGTTTGTCTGAAAATTTCTGACTAAAAACTTTGATTTAATCATGTAACTTTTTGAGTGAAAAACCAGCTCCTTGCTTCTAAGATCATCAAGCGCGTTCAAGCTCGGCTTCTTTTTCGTTTTGTTTAAGGCCTCCAAAGTCCCTAATTTGGGAATGGTTTGTTTATTTGACCTATTTAATTTTCCATACTGCCATCCGCGCTATTTCCCTCAAGTCTGTATTGCTGAAAGTGGAGGCTTACCACGGAGTCTGGTTTCTTACGTTCCTCAATTCCAGTGATCGAAAGTAAACCATTTTACCCAAATCTTTTCATATACTACTTCAGCAATGGTAAACATGATTCTTTGTGGTAAAATTAACTTGAACATTCATAATACTTCGTATCATGCTCGCAAAATATTGGTTTTAATTACCTCTATATTAAAATTTGCATCTTTTTGTGAGTTTCAGAACTCTTCCCAATAACGCAAGGCTTATCTTTGCCCTCGATGGTTTGTCACGGGGAGTGTGCCGCCACTTTTGTCGACCAGTTATCAGGGATCACTTTTGTCAACCAACGCGCCCTTTTAGTTTCAAAAGCTTATTCATTTGTTCCCAATTAGGTGTACTCCTAGAAAAGTATAGAAAGGGCCTTGGAAAATAATACACTCGTACTGAGTTGAGGCGCAGCTCCTATAATTCAGTAATGGTCTCAGTATCTGTTGATTTTTGATACCAATTTATGGATACCCTCTTATCTTGTAAACTCATGTTCAAATGCAGGAACAGCAAATTGCCGTTTGATGGGTTTCGATTAGTGTGAATTATAGACTTGGATGAAATGAATCAGCAGAAACAAGAACAAGAGTTGAATCACCCTGACTGTTTTAACAATGTCATACAGATACCAGAGGAACAATTTCACGTGTGGAGTAACCTTCTGAATTTTCTTAGCGCGGCAGCAGCTTTCACAATCTCAGACTTTAATGGTTATTGATGCCTATAAGTCAAAGAATTTTTTTCCAAATCTAAGATGGTACTAGTTTCGGTATCTCTCACATTCGACTCTCTCCGGCCTATATATTTTTTTTCATGCTGCAAAAAACTCAAAAAGAAACTTCCATGTCAACCAATGGCTGTACATCTGCCCAGTCAGCATATCCTGTTTCGATTCAAAAACATACTCCACCAGCCACAGATGTGCAAGAATTAACGCGAGGAAAGCTCCCACTGCTTGCTAGAATTTTCATTTGCACATACCAAGATATATTACACTTGAAAAAATATTTGTTTCTGATCTCCATATTCAGAAGCAATATAATTGTCAATCGTTGATTTTCAGGAGATCACTCCTGGCTGTAAAGTTTCTAGATGGCAATCTAATTTGCTTTCTTCAAGGGAACATTGGTGTATAAACTTCTCAATCAAGAGATTAAAGCTGAATTTGGCTCTGGAGCACTGTTTTAATTGTTTTTGTGGCACCCATTTTTTTTCATTCTGTTTCTGCGAAAAAAAATTCAGCCACAGCTTTTATTTTCAATCCTCGAAGAGCGAAGTTTTAGGAAAAAATCGGTCCCTCACTGCTTATCAAACGCGCACAAATTATGATGTACTAGCTTTTTTTGTTCGTGACTTTGTGTTAAGGTGAGGTTCTATGCGTTGACTATATCTTTGCGTTTAGTTGATGAATCTCTGTTGTTCGTCTATTAGTCTTCAATTAAATCTGGTTCGTTAACGTTCTGATCTGGTTCGTTAAACAAATTTGGTTCGTTAATCTGGTTCCTATCAACATCTGATGATAGCAAATCATTGAAGAATTCAAATTCCACTTGTTATGAATATTCCGGCTGAAGTATGCTGCTTCTTGTAGCCTTCAGTTGCTTTCCACTATCTCTGAACCCTGAAATAAATCCTCCAAGATATCATAATGTCATATACAAACTACTTTGTCTGAGATACATAGTCATTCTTTATGTTGTTTTGAAGCTTCATTGTAATTGTTAGCCAATTCTGTTTCTAGCTTTTTGTTATTGCTTGCAATAGTTAGTCAAAGCTCGCACTTATAGATGCTCAAAATTATCCTTGTAACCGAACAAACTTTAATTTTACTCCATCAATTCATCCAGTCAAAAAACCCTTGAAGACCTAAAATATTTGAAAAAAAAAAACAAAGTTTAATGTGAAATAATGAACAGTGTCAGATGTTTGGAATCAATTCAACCAAATTGAGAAAACTAACACCTTGTTAGAAAAAACCCGAGTTGAAGGAAGCTCCTAAAGATTGACATGACAGAAGCTACGGGTCTATCAATTACTCACATTAAGCTGCGCGTTTGTTCCCTTAATTCTACAAATAAAAAATTTCTTCAAAATTAGTGATACGCTTAATGGTACCGAGAACACAGCCAGCGCCCGCAACCTGTATTGCGAGAAGACTTGCTAAGAAAACAACCTGCCTTTGGTTCCTCGGTACATGCGCTCAAGTTTGTATAGAGTTTTATGATCTTTTGCTAGCAGTCCGTCGGACAAGCTCCAAATCATCTGGTCGCATCTGATCTATCCTGTGGAATTCAAGTGGCTCAGAAAGAAAAAGATTGTAAGTAGAGGCAAAATTTATGTTTTAAGTCTATTCATGATTAAATGCTTGAAATTGTTTTTTCAGGCAAATTTGACCATGCTATTCATCTTCTGTTAGGTTTCGCGGAGTCATCTAAATTAATTATAAACTTTTTAATCTAGGCGGAGTGCAAGAACGATTCTTAGCTGCTGACTTGTCATTTTTAATGTTAGGTTTTACAACAGATTAGATTCAACCATTGCCTTTTGAGTTTATCCTGGGAAGCCTTGAACTTTTCTACACGAGCTGGTTCTAGTTGCAGAATCATTTGAGAAATTTTGTTATCAAAAAAGGTCTCAGTTCAAATTTTTTGATCTTCGTTTTCTGCAATCAAGTTACGATTTGCTGAAAAAATCCAAAGTTTGGTTTCAATGCATCTTTATGTGGTCAATATTCATGCTCCAAAACAAAATAAAGTTGCTTGCTGAAGCTATGAGTGCAATTAAAACTACTAGGCGAGCTTAAGAAACACTCAAGTCAAATACAGCCTCCAGTAGATCTGCTTGCAAGACCAGTTTATCATTAAATTTTACGTTTGTTGTTTTATAAAATGAGTTTTTTAAACCTGAATCGTACTGTTCCAAAAATTCACTTCGCAAAATTAGACGTTTTTTATGAAGAACATTGTAGAGTTTTGGCAAACTAAAGCTAATTTTTAGGATTCTAGACCCATAATGTTCATTCAGTTTGTCAATAACTGCCAGACTTTTTTCAGTTCAGCTATTTTTTCTTATAGCCACCACTTGCCACCAGATTGCCTTACGGGAGCCCAAGATTTTAGGTTTTATGTTGGTTTTTTATAGATTTTTTTTTTCAAAAATGACCTATGATTGTATTGTACTGCATAATGATTGTCGGTCCTGAAAAAAACATAGCTTAAAATTTTCTGCGTTTAGGCTAAAGCCGTAGTTTTTTTTCCAATTCAAATATGTTTTTCAGGTCTCGGAGCACTATCATATAGTTGTCGGCTAGATTTCTATCATCTGAATTAAAAAAATTTATTTCAGTTTCGAGCTTTTTCGCAACCGTTTGTTTTGATTCAGCAAACAAGAAAGGAGCTTTTTCGTCAGCTTTTTGTGTTCGGTCCTCCAGCATAATGATACAATTAACATGAAAAAGTAACCTGTTTTACTGTACGCGAAATGAAAAAATTTTTAAAAATCGGGCGTTTCGAAAAAAAAGTGATTGGAGATTTTTTTCAATTGGGCGAAATAAAAGTACTACTAAAATCTTATTTCAAAAATACTGAGCCCTTCGGGTTTTAAATTTGATATATCAGTTTTCTAAACGAGCGTGCTGAATTTTCTGCTCCTTGTTCAGTACCACAACTGAACATACAACTCCCAAAAAAATTGCCAATTGACGGCGGCAATGGGTCCCAAACTTCCAACTTTTTTTGACAGCAATAAATTTTGCAACAAAAAAATTTGGCATTTTTGACTTCTCCTATGAGATTCAAAAGCTAATTGAAAGATTCCTAGAAACTGAGCACCGCATTGCCGTTCTTTTGATTAGTAATAACGTGTTTAAAAACTAAAGGAACAATTCTGTTGGGACCGGCTGCTGACCCATTTGGAAAAAATGATTGCTTTGCTTACCTCAAACTTTGGTACTGAAGAGCTTTCTAAATTTTCTGATTCGGGGCAAATTTACCAGCTTTTTTTGGGTGCTTTGATACTAAACATTTAAGTTAGGAGCCCACAAATTTGCAATCTTGTCAATCGAGGCAGCAATTTTTATACATCTTTTTACTCTTTCGAGCTTGCTGTTGTTTAGCTTTGTTCTATCTGGAAAGAGTTTGACCTTGGGAAGTGGTTCAAGCAGTAACCCAACATTGATTCTAATTTTTTGATCATTACAGAGCTCATTGTTTTTGCTTGCTTAAGACCACTTTTATACATAGTTCTAGTAAAAAAAACAGGAAAGACGTCAGCACTGTTGAAATACTCGTCTGTGGTTGGACAATTTCTAGATATGGTTGATTAGAACAAAAAGACTCTAAGCGAAATTGTGATGGCTATATTCGAGAAAAAAGTGAACAAAATTGACTGATGATTTTTAGTTTTAAATTGATATCGAACTAACGTGGTTAAACAAAAGTTAATTAATTTGATTTTAACCACTTCAGAGGGAAATAAACAATAAAAACTTTTTTTATTATTTTAAACATCAAGACCTTCTATTATAAGAGCTTATAGGCAATTGAAGCTTCCAAGCAACAACATCTTGATGGATTCCGAACGAAAGAACAAACTGCTCATTTTCAATAGAAAACTCCCGTTTTTTCCTGTTTGGTGTGAATGATTCCTAGACTTTTATGACAATAAAACCTATATGTAGAAAATGAAAAAGTTAGCGAAGCCAACAGAGATGCTGTTCAGAGGAACTTGTGTCAGAAAATATCATGCGTCTCAATGATGCTAATTGTAATTTGCACATGATCTTTACTCAGAATGCCAGTAATGGATTTGAAATATGAAAAAACTTATAGAAAATAATTGGTCAAACTCGAACCAGCCAGATCATCAAACGGTGAATCACTAATAGGATTTCTAAACAAAGTGGATAACTTTTGTTCAAACTACAATCTGCAGATAAAAAGCGACAATCTGAAAATAGCCATAGTTCTTAAAGCATTGCCACAAGAATACGACTCATTTTTAGCTGCAATTTAAATCTAGCAGATATTGTTTGAAAGATTATTCGAGGAGAGCTCACAAAAACAATCAAGATATAAGATCTGCGTCAGTTGCGGCATCAGGAATTCATAGAACTGGCCGAGGACGATACAATGGGGGAACTGGGCAGGGTATCAAGGAAATCTTTTACTGTTCAAAGTGTGGACGTAAAAGCCACACTGTCAACAGGTGCTATGCAAAGCAGCATCTAAACAAGCAAAATACGAACAAGAATCAAGACAGTTCCTCCCGGTTTGCCCTAACTTGAAATTCGAATGGGTCAATGGATATTGTGATAGACTTTGGATGCACGAACCATATCATTCCCGACAAATTGATGTTCAAGACGCTTTCTATGCAGGAAGGGGACGAAAGTGCGATGTTTATTACTGGCGGGGATGGGACGCAACAGCAAGTACATGGTGAAAGGAAAACTTGCCTCCCTTCTACAATCGTAAAAAAGCTATGTACATGTTCATTCTTCAGGGCGCATTGTCTGTGCCGAGCATCAAATTTCAATTGATATCGCTTACTCTGCTAGTAAAGCAAAGCAAAACAGTGAATCCGCGTATATGTGTGGGACAACAGAAAATTTAATTTATTTAAAGAGATGGTCTTTTTTGGTTTAGACATAATTCAAAAAAATCCGAGTTTTTCGTCAATTTCTATTTTTACGTGGTATGCAAAACTTACACTCGTAAATGTTAGACATCGCAAAAAAAACTGCAAATAAAGCAATAAAAGTCATGGCTAATTCCGGTTCAACCGCAACCGACAAATGTATCATGTTTTCAAGTATGATAACTATGTCTAACAAGTCTAAAAAGCTTTAAGTCAGGACAACATGAAAATCTGAGCTAATTCTCAGTGTGACGATTGTGGACCTTTTCCGGAGTCCTCTCACGGAAACAAATATGCCAATTACTTTGTTGATGGTTCTTCAAGATATGCAACATAATATTTCATGGCCTATTTAGGCAATTTACTGGCAAAACTAAATTTTTTTCTTAAAACGGTGGTCCAAACATGTAACGTAACTAGGATTCCACTCAGTTCTAATATTGGCGCGGAGTATATTTCACGAAAATTAAAAAAAATTTTGCCAGAACAATTGTACTGCACAGCAATTTATAAGTCCTCATTCTCCTCATCAAAATAGTGTAGCCAATCGCTGTTGGCAAAAAATTTTGACAATGCACGTGCTTGTTTACTTAAGTCAAAACTACCAGAATCTTTTTGGGGAAGGGCAGTTGATACCGTTTTATATGCAAAGAATCTTTTACTAAAATCTGCCATTGATGATGATTAAACACCCTACGAATGTTTTTTTTTAGAAATCAATCCAATGTTCATCATCTGAAAATCTATGTTTGCTTATGTATATCAAAACTTGAAAACCACCAGCGCAAGTTAATATCCGAAGGCAAAAAGCATTTTTACTGCTTATGATGGTTCAAGTCTCTCTGGTTTTCTGAAAAATGGCTTAATCGCTCCCTTAATGTGACATTTCACGAAAAAAATTCCCAGGTCTCGATAACGGATTATTGTTTTGCCTTTTCCGGGCAATCACTCAATGCGTGATAGACCCAGTTGGGGCTAACACGAAATCAGTGCGCGTCAATAATGCACAAACAGGCGCAAATTATGCCAAAGAAGTTTTGCCTATTTTTAAACAGCCGTTATCACCGTTTGGGGGAGCTATTTCTTCAATAATTGATAATTCTCAAAGGTTATCTGCTGCATCTAGTCCTCAATCTACTCCAATCCAATCTACTTAGATACCCATTAAAATTACACAGCTCACGATTAATTTAAATGTTTGTTGCCATTAAATCTCCTCCTCACACTCCAACTGCAGAAAACCACTACTTCCCTTGATCCTAACAGTCCGATACAATTTTTAATACAATTTTCAATATCATGGAAATTAAGACCTAGGGAACAATCTGGAAGTGATGAAGAAAATTTGATGCTTTGAGATTTGTCAATGCTACAACTATTAGGACTAGTCGGTTTATTCAAATACCAGCATGGCACATTGGTTACAACTTTCTGCTGATGAAAACTGCAATTACGCAAAAGCTTCTAGCGTCAATAGCAAAATTCTTCTCAATTATGAGGAAACAATTTTGTTGCTTATGTTGAAAATGGTAGATTGCAATGCAAAATAAATTCTATAGTCTTGTAGAAAAAAAAACATGGGATCTTGTGCCTTTACTTTTTGAAAAACCATGAACAAAAGGCAACTATATTTTTGATACACAATTTTAGATTTTATGATATTTTAATTGAAAAGTATAAAGCATATTGTAAATCTTAGGAATTTAGTAAAACTTATGGTCAAAATTATACTGACCATTTTTCACCTACATTTATTTTGACCGTTTTTTGCTCATTATTTCCAAAATTCATGGTCAAACTCATTCTGATAATTTTTACCTACAATTAGTATGACAGTTCTTCACTCAACTTTGTTCGTTCAGGTCTAAGAATCCGGTGAAATTGACACGCAGTTTTTTTGAGTTCTCCCTTAGAGGATGATCTTTTGATTGACAACCTCCTGTTTTTGTGTCTGCGAACAGTTTGAATGAAAGCGCAATAAGATTATTCGCAGTTGGAAACCAGCAAAACGAGCTTCGACTCAGTTTTTAACAACAAAAAAATTTGCATTCTGGAAATTTAAGAAGTTCTGTACACACCTGTTTAATTTATCTACCTAAAAATTTGAGTTTTTTTGCTGTGTATGATGATGACAAGATAATTTTGATGTTAATAAGAATTCAGTACAGTAGCTGTTAGCCATTCTTGATAAAGGGATTCGCATTGAAGATAAAGGCATTGCCGAATGGTTCTTGGGAATAAAATTTCACGTTGCCGACAATCGCATATGCTTTCTCAAGAAAAATACGTCAAAAATTTAATTGAAAAAAGGAATATGCAAAAATGCAAAACAGTTTCTGAACCTGTGGTTATATCTAAAAATGCAGCTGATGACAGAAATCTAGCTGATCGATCCCTTCTTCAATAGTTAGTGGGGGCCTTGTTGTATTTAGCTGTAACAACTAGGCTGGATAATGCTGTTGCAGTAAGCTTACTCACTCAATCATGCAAAAGTCCAACAGTGCAAGATTTTATTGCAACAAATAGAGTACTACGTTTTTAAAGGGCCTCATTTATGCCCTTACTTTCACGACTTGATGATGGTTTAGAATTTTTTTTTGCGTACAGTGATGCCGTTTGGGCAGGCCGCAGAAAGACAAGAAAGTCTATATCTGCCATGGTTATTAAACAAAGAGTTAGACTCACTTGTTTTTCTGGTGAACTGCTAATCAACTTTTGGTATCATTATCTGCATGTGAGTTATAGTATATGGCTCTGTTGGCCTTGGCTCAGTGGGTTTTTTTTCTGAAAACTGTATTTGAGACTGTCAGCTTTAATACTACTACGACTATCTTGTTCAGTGACAACCAAGGAGCAATCTGTGTAGCTCTTGAAAAAATTTCGCGATCGGGACCCAAACATATCGACATGAAAGTACATTTTGTTCGGGAACAAATTTGCTCTGGTAAGATATCGTTAATAGATCTACCTACTATATTTATGGATGCGGATTTTTTTGACAAAAGGACTTTCGTTTGTTTTTTTTTGGCGCAGATGTGAAGGCTCTTATTCGGAAGTGCCTTTGAGGTGAGTGTTGAAACACTCCCCCTTGATTGATCTATTTCTAGGCCTTATTGTTTACAACCAAAAGACTCTTAACTAAATTGCAATTGCTATATTCCAGAACGAGTGAAACTTTTTTGACTCAGTTTTTCTTAATTTCAAACTGTCATCTAAACATGGCGGTTAAATCGTATAATTTGTAGATGTCTTTATATTTGTGGACGTTTTTTTGTCAGAGCGGACAACACAATCTACTACAAAACAGTGGTTTGCAGAGCGGACAAAAAACATCTTCAAAACAGTTGCTTATCTCTTTTGAATTTTTCTATGAAAACTTTCTGAATTCAAAAATTATAGTTCAATTGTTGAAGAATTGTTGTAATTAAAAGAATTATCAATTTTGAGTTTGTGTAACAACAAACCCAAAAATCTCTCAATTTTTGTAATTTTCATAAATTCCTATTCCATGTTAAAATCTAAACTTTGATAAAATTTTTTTTTGAAATATCATGATTTTTTAAAATCAAATCGTAACAGTTGATTTGCAAAAAAAATTTACGACATAAAACATCCTGAATTACCTTACTACAATTGAATTGAAAAAAATAATTAAATCCTGAATACTGAAATTTGCCTCGTTGTAATGTCTCGGCATATTTAAATTCAAAACCCAAATTATATCCCGAATCACTACTGAAAATTGCTTTAATATAAATTCTCGACAAATTTGAAGCCAGACGCAAAAATTCAAAAATGTCGAATCACAAATTTAGTTTCGAAGAGTTTGATAAATTAAACAAACCAGCCATTTACAAATTTATTAGTATTTATACAATTAGAAAGAAGATTACGGCAATCTTATCGATGACAAAAGCAAAGAAGCTGGATCATACTCGGATGCGACAGTCTTCATAATCAATGTTTGCACAAAATGTGGGAGATTTGCCCCTTTCCCTGTAACAGAAGAATGCAAAAAACCTACAAATCGTAGATTCGAATATAACCTCTCCGATAAACACTGAAACCCTCCCTAATGACTCTGTAGTACATTCGTTCAGGGGTAGCACCACTGAAGAGAAAATTAAAACTCTTAGTCGGTATCCTGAACAAAAGCTAAAATGTGTAATTCTCCAAGATGGGACCAACTCCCTTTCGAAACAGAATTTTGCTACCCCTTATGAATTCATTAACCAAATTTTCGTAACTTATTGAAATAACTACTATCAAACTTGGCCCAGATCTTGCGTAATTGTCTGCATACTTTTGTTTGTAAATTTTTTAGTAACCTCCAGAGAGTCAAATTGTCTAATGATCATGCAGCCCTATCCCAACCCGTCTACAAAGCGCCTTTCCAACGTTATCAAAACTCGCATTTGAACAACACTTCTAATTCCAGTAACTTTCGAATGCTTCCCTATAGGCGCCATACCTACTACGATCAAAATCAGAATAACTTCTCTCACTTCCCGGGCTACCATTAAAATCAGAATTACCATCAAATTTTCCATCATATTAGTGCTTTCACCTTTAAGCTAGACTAATTATGGTACCCTAGACTAGACTACCCTTTCAAATAGAAATTACGATCAAAGCAAAGTAAGCAAAAGCGAATTCGTTGAAGAGCTTGCCCAGTCGATTGACTATCCACAATCATTCAACACTAATATGATACTTTTCGGCAATTATAAACAAAATTATCTGAACATTGACAATAAAGAATCACTTGATACAATTTTCACACCATACAATATCGATGTCACTAGTTAAATAATTCCTACTCATTGGATATCACATATAAACTACATAAACACCGATCTTACTTTAAAAAGATCAACAATCAAATCAATCTTATTTTCGAACCTATTAAAACTGATCACTTGACAAATATTTTCATAACTGAGTTAAAGTGTGCGAAAAAATTCCCCTCAAGCGCAAACAATTTGATTAAAAAACTATTGAGAACAATTGATAACACCAAATCTGAAAAAAATTAAATTACAAAACTTCTATCAGCAAAAAAACCCACAAGCAAGGTTCAACATTTTCAGTTGAACTATAGTTGAAAAAAAAATGTGCTTCACAAAAGATAATCTTTAGAAGTAATGATAATTCAAAAAATAAACTTACAAGACAAAATTTTCATATCGAAGTTATTAAATTTAAAAAAGCCCAACTTGACAAATTGAATATTATCAACGAAACAGAAAACTCCAAAAACTCATCTAACAGCAGTTCTCTTCTAAATACCTCCTTCGAAGAGATCATAACTAATAGCTTCCACTTGTCAAGTCTCCTCAACTAAAAATTTTCAACCTTAGAAGTTTCTATGAAAAAGACACCGAGAACTGTCTTACTGAAGAACCACATCAAAACAAACCTAACAACAAAAATCCATTTTTGTTCAGACTTGTAACTACCGTAGAGTGTAAAAAAGAACTTCTCAAACTCAATCCAAAAAAGCCGCAATCCCACCCTGATATTCCATCAGATGGTTGCCCTTAAAAAAGGTTGCAATGAAGCTTAAGAAAAGCAATTATCACACCAATATACAAAAAATCCTGAAGTACCTGAAAATTCCCTGGAACTTAATCAAAATTGCTTGAAAAACAAATTAATGAATATGTTTTATCACAAAACCTTTTAAGCAACACTCAATTTGGCTTTAGAACATCATACTCAACAACTGATGCTAGTTTATTTCGAACAGTATCATTCAAAAAATCGATTGATACCAACATGTTTCTCGCTTGCTATTTATTAGATCTGTCGAAGGCATTTGATTCTATTGACCGTAACCACTTAAAACAAAACAAAAGATTAAAATTTCAGAACCTTCTAGAAACTTATTGAATTCTTTCATAAGCGACCGATGCCAGTGAATAGGACTGAATAGGACTGGATATCATTTCGTCAAGGGGTCCCACAAGGTACTGTTTTAGGACCGCTCATTTTCAACCTGTACATTAACGATGTTAACAAGCAACTGACTCTCTCATGCAGTAGTTCAAGATGCAGATGACACAACTCTTTTCTTTGAGAATAAAAACATTAAAAGTGCATTAAAAGAGCTTGAATAAAATTGCAATAATTTATCACAATGTTTTCGGAGACTCTTATTCCAATATAATGCTAAAAAAAACTTATCATCTTCAATAGAAAACATGTTAGAGTTAGAAAAGATGATCAAAGTACCCAATTAACCTGGAAAAAATATTATTGAAGGAAAAATCAATGTGAAGGTTCTCGGAGTAATATTAGACCAAATTTTTGACAATTCAAGATGAAGTGAAAATGATCTTAAGAAAAATGTCCTGCGGGACTAAAACACTAGCGTCGATCAATAAACGCCTTCCTATCAAAACAAGACTACTATTAATGAACCGCACTCGTTTTCAGTCACATAGAGTATCCTGGTATCCTTTTAATTGGAATATACTTGAATTTGACAATCTCATTACAAAACAAATTATCTGGGCAATTAAAACTTGTTGTGATTGTGCAAAACTTGGTTCATCATCTTATCTCATAATAAAATACAATGTATTACCAGTAACAATGTTTCTTGACTAAAAAATTAATTGCAAATCTGGAGAAAAAATCACGACTCATTGCCAGTTACCAGTTTACGACAAAATTCAAAATAGAAACAATCACAGCATAAATCCAAATAATGAAAAAAAAAACTTCGAAAGATTTAATGAGAATGCATCAAAATGTTTTTTTTTTTTTGCATCAAAATGTTTGACGGAACGTTAAAAAGGTATGTTTGTTCTGGAATGTTGAGTCTGGAACAAGTGTGTCAGCTTGCCACTCTACCCTCCGGTCACCGGCACAATTATCATTAATTTGCTTAAATACTCAAACAAAACTCCAGGGAGGGCACCTAACCAACCACCAAAACACTCGATCTTTCGATCAGAAACGATATAAATCAATCTGAATCAACAACAATTAGGAAAGTCAGATCACATCTTGTCCGGAAATAAAATATAAGCTGTCTTTTTCTGTTTTTTTTAACTGTTTTTGGTCTTTTTTGTGTTTTTTACTGTTTTTTGTACTTTTGTTTTCAAGTAAATTTATTTTTGGCTTTTCTTGTTTGGTTTTACGCTTTCTTTTTAATTGTTTTTGGTCCCAGCGTCTTCGAGTAAGCGGGCTCTTGACTTCCCAACTAACACTACGACCGCCGGAACTTTCGGTCTTAACTAAATTAAAAAGCTAAATCGTACCAGGCAGAGGGTCGGTACCTTCCGCCTAATACAACACAGAACATTAAGGATCTAACTCAGGCATACGCCCGGAGCGGATGGTTCCTCGCTGAAACATGATGGTCCTGCTTTTAACAGGCCCAACCAGAAGCGCCACAAAAACGTCTATGTAACATTCGCCCAAAGGTTACACAAGGACGGAGCGTAGAAAAAGCACCTACTGACGACTGACAAGCGTCAGTTACCTGAATTCTAATAGTTTTTTTCCGTCTAGACCTAGACAGTTAGTTTTACGTTCTGTTTAGGGCTATGTAAAAAGTTACCGTTTTTAGGCCATCATTGAAACGACTTTTGATCAGCTTTCGTTTATATGCGAGAATCACCACATAGCTGGGTCTCGGATCACCAAACTACGTGATTTTATTCAAAACAGGGCTCAAAATCTATCATTTACTATGGTTTTAGTGACAGTTGTATACTAAATTCATTGAAAATGGATTGACTCTTTCCTCTTTCTAACTATTCATGCTCTGAAATACTTTACAGTATTCGAGTCAATTGAATCGCTTAGGGCATTACAGCAGCTAAATTATGTCTCTAAAAATTTGTAACAGTTTCTAATAGTCTCTGGGCACCGGACAACTAATTCCGCGTTCCCTTGGTGATAACGTCATTATCTTCCCGACTTCGTGGCACGGGAGGGTACGGATCCGCTCCGGATGTCCCAATGGACCTTCCTTCCGTATGATCTTTCTCAGATGAGCGGCATATCGTGTCTTGTTACCACGATAAGAGGCTTTGTATCTCTCGTAATTTTCTTCGACTGATTTTCGTCTTATTAATTCTGTTGTCTGCTTTCTTCTATTTTTCTTCTATAATTCTGTTGTCTGCTTTCTTCTATTTTTCTGAGAAATATCCCAGCTCTAATCAAAACTTTGAAAATTTAAGTTCTAGAATATTTCGACCCTCCTTTTCATAACGAATTCCCTGTTAAGGTATCTACCATCTTTTTCCGTTTGCATCGGCGGGTTCGACTGTGCCAATCCGGCGGAATGGCACAATTTTGGAACAGTTTACATGATGACCAAATTATATTCAAGAATATCCTAACGTAAAGAAAAGCAGAACAACTAAGGAATAATTTATTATGATTTAAAGAAACTCCAACATAGGCAACCTATGGAAAAATTCATGGAGATATTTCAAACTTCTTTAATGGAAATCTCGTAAGATTTTGATATTATCATTAAATGCGTAAATTTCTAATATTAATTCTGGGTTTATTTGACAATAATTATCATCATTATAATCACCTTTTGACTTACACTTGTACATTTGAAAATATTTTAAATGGCAAATAAAGTGTTTTTTTTTAAACAAAAATTGTTGATTTTGACTCTACCCACTTTAGTGGAAATTAAGAAATTCTTTTTATTTTAATTGTCGAGACCTACTTTTATAAGAAGCACAATCAGGCCACTAGAAAACATTTACTTTGTAAAAAACATTATGCGTAAGAAATATTTAGTCGTTGTTAGTCTTGTTAGTCTCAGAAATAATTAAGCGTTGTTAGTCTTGAAAACTCCAACCTTTAAAATGGTTTTTGAGTAACTAGTTAGCTTTAAGTAGCTTTAATAATTACTAATCGAAGCGTTTTAGACATATTTAAATTGAACACAAAGGACATCTTACTTTTTCACGTGAATTTGAAAACTTAGTGATTGTTTCATTGAGGGTATCTCTGATCATTCGCTATTGGTCTATGTAAGAGATTTACTGAATTTCGTAGGAAATTTGTCCAAAATGGACATTGCAAACAAGCTATTTAGAGAGAAAAATCTTGAATTTACACTTAATTGAGTCTACTAGTGTATGTAGTAAGAAGGGGGGTCAATTAAAATGGGCCCTTCCGTCATGCGACGGTACGTGCACAGGTTGGATAGGGCCATACCAACGCTATATAAGTACATCGACAAAATTTTATCAACAAATCAAGTCTATTTTGTGGGGTGTTTGCGTCAAGAGAATTGTCAATTAAAATCTACCCTCCTCGATTACAGCACAGATAGAATTGTCTATGTTGGATGTATTTTCAAGTTTTTTGCACCCCCTAAAGCAGAGGATTGCACTCTTCAGAAGTGCAAAACTTATTTTTGTTCTTATAAAGTTAATTGTGTCCGAGTATGATTCGTTCCATTTTTCGCTTAGTTTCTCTGCTAGTTTCTGGACGGTTTTTGAAGAGCCCGGTGCTGCTCCTCCCGTACATGCAAAAATTAGTGGAACAAAGCTGCTGTGATCCACGTCCAGAATTCTTTGTTGGTATTTTAATGTTTTGACACTCTCATGATATTTGTAGGCGTCAGATATAGTTTTAGGGCAGGATTTAGCATGGGGGTTGAAAGTTTTTTACATCGAAAAAGGTTCGGCTGAGTCGGCCTCCCCAGAGTCCATTTGCCTTGATGTCAAGTCGAGCGTCATCGTCAGTAGTGATTGTTTTGTTGTGAAAGCTTTCGCCTTCCAACGATTGAAGTTTCGGCTCTATTTCAACATCATGGCATACTTCGTCCAGGAGTGTCGCAAGGGTATCGCGAATTTCATTATGTCTTAGGTGAGTGTATCCACCTTTGGGACAGTGTAGGGAGTGGGTCAGTGTGAACGGTTGTCCACACGGGCATGTATGTGGGGTGTTTGGTGGTTCCCATCCAAATCTCAGATGTAATCCATCTTTAAACTCTGAATTTTTGAGAGAGAAATTGTATTTTTATAGGGGGAGCACGCTTAGCCAATTCGATGCTTCTTTCTGTGACGCTAGATTTTTGTCAGTTTTTTCTCTGATGAGCAATTTTCCATAACTTCGCCTTTTTTGAGAATGTGATGTTCTGTTTCTCAGTTTTGATGTTTCTATTTATCAGAGTTTGGTCTGTTTCAGCTATTTCTGTATCACTGTTTTCTAACGGATCACAAATGGCTCGTGACCACTCATAGTTTTTGGGAAAGTCCGTGTTACTGGCGTGTTTTTTTCCGTGGTTTTATGGCGCTTTCACGGCAGTTTTGCGTTACTATGAGTTGACATTTGGAGGGCTTCACATTGTACCCGAAAGCCTTTCCGTGCACATCTAGGTTGTCCAGTATGACGCGGAGACTCTTAAGATCACCTGCAGCGCTTCCATCATCTGCGTACCAATTTTGGGTGACATTTGGTTTTTGCGGGAGCTCAATCAGTGGGATTTTTCCAATTCCGTACATAGCCATTGCGATGGGATCACCTTGCGTTGTGCCTTCGGTAGATGTCAAAACCGTGTTATTGACATACAATTTTGAGGGATGTTTATATGAGTTGGCCAGCGCATGATGTAGTGCCGGACAAAGGATCTCTACATTTTTCAGAGCAAGTTCTCTATTGAGCGAGTTGAAGGCGTTTTCTGCATCAATAAGTAGTATGGCTTCCGTTTCCGGTTTCTCAAACTCCTGCCTCAAGCTGTGGATAGCATATTCGATTCCACACTTCTAGCCTAAGCCGAGTTGGAAATTTTTTCCGAGATTTTTAAGGTCTGATTTTATACATTGAGTGATTGTTTTGCCAATTATTTTTCTCAGAATCTCGCCTATACCAATGGGCCGTATCCCTGGATTTTTGTCCAGAGGTATCAGGCGACACGAGTTGTAAGCTGTTAAGTTTTGATGGGGGACAACTTTACTTGCTATTGTATAAGATAGTTTAGCAATTGTTTTGCATAGCTCAATGGATGTCTGGTTGAAGTGAGTTAATATCCTTCTCCATTCGCACGCATCTAGACCTGAGGGACCGTGGCTTCCGTGCGTTTTCAGGGTTGATTTTTGAACTGTCTTGGCGTTTATTCGTTCGAATACAGAGCGGTGGTATGGCATTTGGTCTTCACTCAAATCCGTTATATATTTAGTGTTCGCTGTTTTGGCTGGGAGGTGTTTTTCTTTCAGGATATTGAGGACTGCTTTTCCTTCACTGACTTCTTTTAGGGGAAGTACTCTTTTTGTTTTCTTGTCTGAAAGGCAGCCAACGGCGGCAGATATTTTGCCTGTACTCATTAATTTATCAAATTGCTTAGCTTCCTCATTTACTTCGGACTTCTTCTGTTTTGGATGTCTAATTTGGAGAGCTTTCGCTTCAGTGAAAAGTTCGTCTAATAGGTCTTGCTTCCATAAAATTCGGCGGCTCAGTGTTTTGGAATTTGATCCATTTGTTTGTGATTTAGTTTTGGGGAGCTGCAGATGTGGGAGAATCATTGCTGCTTTCATTGCGACGTTAGAATTTGGTGTTTCTTCTACTAATGACAACAGCTGCTGGTTCAGTAATTCTATGAATTGGAACCCGGTCTTGTTCTTGCTTAGAACTATGAAGCGCGGTTTCCAGTTAACGATGTTTTTGTATATGATATTTGTTTTAATTTCAAGTTCTTGGTCGATAAGTTTCCAGGGGTCGAAGGGGGCTGTAGTGATTGCTGGGGGGCGATGGATCAGATTGTGTTGTGTTGGGCAGTGCGTTTGTTTCAGGTGTTGCCGGTGATGTTTCTATTTGAGTTGTGATGGGGGCTGTGCTTGTTGGTCTGTTTGTGAAATTAGGCCCTTTGCAAAGTTCTCGGGTGTGCATTTCATGCAAGAGAACCCATTGTAATGAAATTTGATGCTCTGTAGCCCGCTAAACCGGACATGCGATAGCGTGAAAATTTTATATGGTGGTGAATTTTGGAAGGTAGATAAACTTAAGTCTGCTGTAAATGACCACTGGCACTGTATCTTGAGTGACACTCGGGTTTCTGGGGATTCATTGACAGAGACAGCACGCGATGAGGACATCGATCTTGAGTCCGGGGAGTATGTGCCAGTCGGTCATATCTGGAAGTTTGACCTTGAGGGACACGAAAATACGTGATTTTGGAGTGAAGTTTTAATTTTCAAAATTTCGAATGGAGCCTGTCATGCTCAGTTTTCTCGCACCAACTGAAAACACAAAATGAAAAATCAGAACGACCGAATTTACAATTGCGGGAGAATATTTAAGAAAACAGCAGGAAATTGCTATTTGCAGTTTCCAGATACAAAATAAGACACGAGTAGAGCCGTCTTATCCTGAAATAGGAGGCGAGATAATCACGAGAGAAGAGTGCAATTATTCGAACTGAACCAGAGTGAACCTTCAACGGAAAGGTGGACAGCTGGAGTGTCCCAATGGTTCAGACTAAAACTTCAATTCTAGAGTCTAAACTTATTTCCTTTGTTAAAACTGATTAGTATTGAACTTATCAAGTTATCTTATTTAATTCTCGAGATGCTCATCAAATTAATTACTCCTTGTTCTCGAATGCGTCGACATGTGAGTTTCAAATTTAGTTTTCTCGAGTGTGTTTTATGAGCGAGTTTTAGGTTGATCCATCTGAAATGGATCAAAGTTCCACTGTCCAATAAAAAGTAACTTAACGGATTGTTCCGACCCTGTTTTTAACGGCGTTCGTGTATTTTGGGTATCTCGAGACCTAAGTATGGGGACGTTCTTATTCTCTAGAGTGGGGGATATTTTGGTAGTAGCCTTTAAGCTGTAACGGGTTCTAGTCTCATGTCACAAGCGAACCGAATTGGCTCCGACCGTTCTTGAGGTAGAAAAGCACAAGAGATAGTGTCCCTGACTCTTGAGCCAATGGTTATAGGGCCTATTTTTCTTAAGCCTCATATGTGACCGAAGTAGGCGACTGTTATATAGTGTTTTTATGGCGCTCCTGGGTGTTTACACGACATCATGACTACGGAGTCGAACCCACTTGACACAGCTCCGGGCTGCATGCCCATTCTAGAGTACTGGTGGTACGGTTCAGCGAGAACGTGTGAACCTTCCGGTTGTACCGTGATAGCTTTTTAAGAAAACTTGAGAAAACTTCCTGGTACGCTCTCCGAACGAGGCCTAGCTAACCGAGTAAGGGAGGGGTAACTAGGGGGACAAAAACACGAGCAAAAAGACAAAAAGTGAAACAAAAACAAGAAAAAAGTACAGAAAAAGGAACAAAAACCGTAAAACAACAAGACAGTGACTTTGATAACAGATCATTTGGATCAAACCTTTATATTAGTTAAATAGTGTTTTATAAGACAGATCGTTTCGATCAATCTAGCAATTTAAACCAGTGACTTCAATAAGGTGCCCGAGTGGGGGGCGTTGTTAAGGGTTTTCAGACAGATTGCAGCCTAGCCAGACCACTAGGAGACTTGACTGGAAAGGGTGACCAGCCGAGTGGGAAAGTGGTTCACAAGGATCGAACCAGACCACTAGGAGACTTGACTGGAAGAGGTGACCAGCCGAGTGGGAAAGTGGCTCAGAAGGACTGAGCTGAACAGACTGGAAACTTGACTGGAAGAGGTGACCAGCCAAGTGGGAAGGTGGTGCTGCAGTCAAGTGCAGAACGGAGACAACCAGCACGGGATCACTACAAGAGGACGCACAGGGGTGTTCTGAAGTTGCGCAAACGGGTATCGTTAGAATCCACATTACATTATAGGAGATAAGTGTAAAATTGGATAAGCGGAGCCCCATTGTTTTGAGGAAGTTTTTACACAAGCAGGTCTGGAAACAGGTCTACGGTTTTCTCTCGAGAGGTTTAGCACCCGGCGCTTAAGGGATTTTTCGGCTTAAGAGGGGGGCTAAAGAGGGGGAGGTTAGAAGGGGGGCTGGTTAGGTTAGAGGTTAGCGGTTGTAAATTGTAAAAAGGGGGGACACGTTAGAGTAACTAATTGTTCGGCATCGTCGATTTAGTTACATTAGATACTTACACGCGTTGGTTATAAGAAGCGGATATCCAAATTTAAAATCAGATTAAGGTAGTACCCTGGTCGGATCGGTAGGGGGGGGAACGGACATAGACAGTTTTTGTGATACCCCATAAGATCGCTAACAGGGGGAGGAAAACGCGTGGCAATCGGGTACCAGACATTTTTTCGGACAAAGATTGACATCAGTCAACCTTGAATTTCAGGAAAATTCATCCATCTGTTTTTGAAATATTTTCCAGTTTAAATTTTTACGTTTTGGTGAAAATTTGTTGTTGGTATTTTAACGAACAGGTGATCACAAGATACCTGCGGGGAATTTAGGGTTTCAAATAGCCTGAAACATTGAGAGGGAGACAAATACTGGTGGGTTAGTATTTGGGTTTTGGCCATTAAGATTGGGATTTTGGGAAATTTTTTACTAGAGCTCAAGTGGTGGTAAAAGGTACAGTGGTTCAAGAGTCCCTACAACGAAGAAGAAGAGATCCGATATCCAGACACTCATTGACAAGTCTTGGGACAGTACCGAAGAAGTCTTGGGACATTGCAGTCTGGGGACAGTCTTGGAGCAACACGGTCTTGGGACAGTCTCGGGACAGAGCAGTCTTGGGACAGTCTTGGGACAGTGCAGTCTTGGGACAGTCTTGGACCAGAGCAGTCTTGGTACGAAACAGTCTTAAGACACTAGTCTTGGGACAGTAGTCTTGGGACAGTAGTCTTGGGACAGTGGTCTTGGGACAGTGGTCTTGGGACAGTAGTCTTGGGACACTAGTCTTGGGACAGTAGTCTTGGGACAGTTGTCTTGGGACAGTGGTTTTGGGACACTAGTCTTGGGACAGTGGTCTTGGGACAGTGGTCTTGGGACATTGGTCTTGGGACAGTAGTCTTGGGACACTAGTCTTGGGACAGTAGTCTTGGGACAGTGGCCTTGGGACAGTGGTCTTGGGACAGTTGTCTTGGGACACTAGTCTTAGGACAGTAGTCTTGGGACACTAGTCTTGGGACAGTAGTCTTGGGACAGTAGTCTTAGGGCAAGGGTCTTGGGACGTACTGGGACAACACTGAATAGTCTTGGGACAGTAGAGAGAAAGTCTTGGGGGTACTAAGAGAGTACTAAGTCAGGTTGAAGTAACCAATTGCAAAATCAAATTCTCTATCCAATCCTAACATATAGAATTTTCAAAAGCTCAGGAAAAGTTGTTTTTAGCAAATTGTAAATTTCTTTTTATAAAATTTTGTCAAAAGAGATTTTAACCTTAGAGTAGAATTTTGTAGATAGTAATCCTGTAAATAGGAACAATTGTAAATAATGAGGCGGAGCAGGGTACCGGTAGCTGAAAAAAGATCTACCGAGGCGAAGACAAAGTATAATTCGTCGCTACGTAAAACAACATCAATGGGTCCGAAGGTAACAAAGAAGAACTTTTCAGTTAGTATGGTCAGCACGAGGAGTACCAGGGAGAACAGAGCAAAAGAGGGCACGGAAGGGGAACGAGTAGAACCCACCATCGAGATTGATCTAGAGACACCGGATCAAAGTGTGGATGAAGTGGGAAAGAAAACGACAGAGTCAACTCCGATGCCCAATGCGGAAGAACCTAATCCGAAGCCCATGGAGATCTCACCGATAGACAACGTGGAAGACACAACAGGCAACACGCCAGAAACGGTGAAGGATGAGTCTCAAAAGAGAACGTCTTTTACTGAAAGATTGGCGATGATGGTCGAAATGAGATCGAGAGACGCAGCAGTGGAGGAGACTAAAGCCGAGAAAAGCAAAACATTCGGAACAGTATCCTCGAGTTCTTGTTGAACGTGTTTCTAAACAATTTACGGATGAAGTTGTGTCCTCCTCTCGATATCGGAAATCTTCGGCAGAAGGATCAGATCGACAAAAAATGTACAGCTTCACTGGATCACTAAGTCGACCTTTACAGCAAAAAGTCGACTTAGTAATCCAGTGAAGAGGGCTCAAACCTTGAATAGAAGTAAACAACGGAAATCGTTAGAGAAAGCGAAGCTATTGAAAATACTTCATTTGTGTCCGATATAACACTTGTTACACTAGTCCGAAGCCCATGGAGACCTCACCGATAGACAACGTGGAAGACACAACAGGCAACACGCAAGAACCTAACCCGAAGCCCATGGAGATCTCACCGATAGACAACGTGGAAGACACAACAGGCAACACGCCAGAAACGGTGAAGGATGAGTCTCAAAAGAGAACGTCTTTTACTGAAAGATTGGCAATGATGGTCGGAATGAGATCGAGAGACGCAGCAGTGGAGGAGACTAAAGCCGAGAAAAGCAAATATTCGGAGAAGTATCCTCGAGAACGACAGAGACCGACCAAAACGAGGATCAGAAAAAACCGGGACCAGCGACCGACTACAGGACAACAACGGACCATGGAACAACTACTCTTGAGCTAAGCGACTTGATGGCGAAGCTAGATCAGATAGATGAGAAACTGAAGCACAGCGAAGAGGATAGAAATGTGATAAGGAAGGAAATGAGAAACCACAAACATGAGTACCTGGACAACTATTTCCATCTAGCGAGAGCAACGGAGGAAAAGCTTCAGCAGATGTCTGACAAAGTAGAAACCACTGATGGAGAGCGAGACAAGAACATCAGAAAAGACATGCGAGAAATGAAGCAGCGATATGATGCAGTGAATAGCCAGTTGGGGAGTTTGGAAACGAGAATGGATACGATGAGTAGGGACCAGGCTGAGAGCTCAAGTGCTATACAGACAAAGTTAGACGCTATCTTGAGGAATTCAGCACCACAAGACAGGCCAGCGGCAGAGCGGACACATGGTAATAGAGTTGACTTCGTGGAACCACAAAGGAACAAACGACAGTCAACACCGTTACCAGTAACCCGGGAGGCTGCGAGTACGGCACCGGTGGGGGCCAAGGCTATTATAAAAAGTGGAACAGCGAACACTACAAGTGGTCCAGGAGACTCCACGACTCAAAACAACGTGGGACCGGATGCCATGACATGGGCAAGCACCTGGGAAATGATGAACAGGACACTAGAGGCCTTCGCTACAAGGAACACCGACTCGAGTGACAGAGGAAGCAACAAATCTAGGAAAACTTTCAAGAAACCAAAAGAATTCAAAGATGATTCAGACGGATGCATTGACACTTGGGTAGAAGTCATGAGGTTGCACTTGGAACAAGACAACTTGAACGATGAGAGGCAAGCATGCACAGCGATACTGAGCAACCTGGAAGGCACGGCTTTGAAATGCGTGGTTGCGAAGAAAGAAGAAGAACGCGATACAGCGGACAAAATCTTTGAAATTTTGTTAAATCGATTCGGCTCAGGTATGAAGGGTCATCAAGCGATGATGCGATTTGAAAAGAGAAGACAAAGGGACGATGAATCGATAGACAGGTTCCTAGATGATCTTGAAAGCTTGAGAAGAAGGAGTGACCCGGAAGAATCTACCAATCGAAGGAACTTCAGCATCGCCTCAATGTTCATTGATGGGGTAAAAAGTGATGACTTGAGAACGATGTTAGCAACATACTATACATTGTCGAAAGACAGTGCACCAACTCCAGAAGAGATGAGGCAGAAGTCAAGAGAAAACATGCTAATGAAACCCAAGAAAAACTCGTACTCAGACATAAGGAATACGCAAGGGGGAGTCAGCCACAAAGGTCGTCATGGTAGAATCCCAGAGATGACATGGACAAACGCAGATCATGCGCGAACTGCGGGTCAGCTGACCATCATGTGGCGGATTGCACGACATACAAAGAGGGCATGAAGAGTTTGGGATATGCACCCGATGAGGAAGATATGAGCCAGATGGAGGAACACGAGTTCTATAGTGGCTTGATCATCAAAATAGGTGCAAGATGTTTCTTCTGCAACCAAAAGGGACACTTCAGGATGGACTGTCCGTTGTTTTGGGAGGCGGTCAAGAATCAAAGTCATCCAAAACACAAGTTGGCGTTAGCAGCGGTACAGAACCAGAGAAACAGACAAGGTGAATTTGAGACGAAAAACCTAGAAAAACCAGGTGCGGAACTGCCGACGAAAACAGTGAAAGCTGTAACACAATGTAATAGTGCAATAGAAGCCACGGCAAGGAACGCCCCAGAAATAAATTATGAGAAGGCGGCAGCGGAGGCTATCAACAAAGTGAAACAGGACCTGGCAGCGAAAGAAATAGAACAACGGCTGAAGCAAGAGATCGAAAGACAGAAAATGAACGAAGCATTAAGTTGCTCACAAACAATACCAGAAGCTGCAGTGGGGTCGACAAAAATGGAAACTGCAACACTGTAAAGATGGTTACAGGAAAGCCATTTGGCATAACAAAGATTGGGGCAAGAATAATGTCAATAATCACTATGGGCGGCCATGAAGTAACGAGAAACTTGAGCGAACCAAGTGACCAGACAATAATGCACATTGGTGTGTACGCAGATTACTTGAGTTGTATAAGCCCACAAACGACTTCTAGAGCATTGAGGGCAATACTCACGAGAGGGGGTAGCAAGTCGGTACGAGTTGATAACAGGTACACAGAAGCTTATGGTCCACATGAGGTGATGCTAAATATAGATGGAATCAACATCTATACGAAAACAATGATAACATGTGATGAAGATCTAATTGGGCAAATCTACGTGGGAAAAGAAGAGTTGAAAGTGAGATCGATTGGACACTGCGCCATGCTTGAGGAAGATGCAATTCACATCGGGACAGAGGCAGATGTGACAGCACATGTGCTTGAAATAAGCGGTAAGAAGACTCAGTTACGTGGGTTACTTGATACGGGAGCAATCTTGAGTGTCATACCAATCGAAACTTGGGAATGAATGGGCTTCAACAAAGATGATTTGATAGATTCAAGAATACGGTTGTCAGCTGCAAACAAAGGGGCGCTGCGGGTGTTGGGCAGAACGCCGATAATAGCCCTGAATCTGGGGGAACGTAACCTGTGGATGAGCTTTCTTGTGGTCGAAAACCTAGATGAGTCTGACCAATTTATTTTAGGCAGAGACTTCATCAGGAACTTTGATGTAGCGATTGATCTAAACTACGCAATGTTCAGGATACGGAACCCGGATAGGAGGTACGCAATCAAACCGGTAAATTTAATAATGGCAAATGAGACAAAAAGCACCGGTGTTCTTGAGTAGGAGAGTGAGGCTAAAGGCGAACGAAGCGGCGATCGTAAGCTTACGAATGAAAAATTACAATGAACGAAGTGACAACAAGCAGGTATGCATAGTCCCAAATCCAAATAGTCAAAGTGCTGCTGTTTTAGGAAGATCATTCTCGGTCACGAAGAGCGGTCTCTGCGTGAGTGTCTTATTGAATACACTTGACATGCCAATCACGATACAGAGGGGGAGGAAATTGGGATATGCTTTACCCGTAAAAACTCGATATGAAATGACTGAAAACCATAAACAAAATGAAGTTGTTGATTGTCCCAATCATAGGGACAAAATTTGTATCTTGAGACGATTGAAGAAAATAAAAGGTTCATCAGGTCTTTTGAAGTCACTTAAGTCAGAGACAGACGATGGACTATCGAGCTGTTCGAATTTCCCGGAACGGCCCACACTAGATGAAATACAGAGTGATAAACCGGTCCTACCGGAAATTGAACACTTAAGAGGCAAGTTAACGGACGAACAGCTCGAAGCCATCAAGGACGTACTAGAACGGAACGATGAGGTTTTTTCAAGACATAAGGCAGACATCGGGTGTTGTAATTTTGTTGAGCATGAAATAGAACTTGAGTAAAACGCAAAACCGCACAGGGAGGGGGCGAGGCGCATGACCCCACACAAATCGGATGCGTGTAGAAAGGAGATCGAAACGCTACTAGAGTATGACATGATAGAACCATCCAAATCACCGTGGGCGTGTGGAGTAGTGATGGCCAAAAAGAAAGGCGACCAGTTGAGGTTTTGTGTGACTTTCGATACCTGAACTCCGTCACGGTGAAGGATGCCTATCCCATACCTAGGATTGATGAGAGTCTCTCGAAGTTAGGTGATGCAAAATTTTTTATGACTCTTGATTTAGGCTCGGCCTTATGGCAGGTACCACTCAGGAAGCAGGACAGGGACAAGACAGGGTTTGCCTGCGAGTTGGGTCTGTTTAAATGAAAACGGATGCCGTTTGGATTTTGCAATGCCACTGCCACGTTTCAGCGGTTGATGGCACTCGCGCTGATAGGCGTGACGAAGAAGTATGGCAATCTGGTAATGTGCTATGTGGATGACGTGGTAATAGCGACACCCACACTAGAGGACCACATTGAGAGACTTGACGAAGTATTTGCGTGTACGAAAAGGTCGGGGCTGAAGTGCAAACCATCAAAGTGTGAGATACTCAAGGACTCGATAAAATACTTGGGCAGGATGGTGGACAGACACGGCATCAGACGAGATCCAGACGCAGTAGAAGCAGTTCTAACTTGGAAATCGCCAAAAACGGAAACCAATTGATGAGCTTCCTGGGTTTTGCAAATTACTACAGAGAATTCGTCAAGGGCTATGCAGACAAAGTTTATCCGATGCAACAGTTTAATGAGACACAAGGGCAAGAAATTCACGTGGAACAACGCAGCGGAAGAGTCATTCCTGAGAATAAAGAAAGAGTTGTGCGAGGCACCAGTACTAGGGATGCCAACAGAGAAAGGGATGTACGTACTGGATACGGACGCGTCGGTAGTAGCGGTATCTGGAATACTCCACCAGGAACAAGAGTGGAACGGGAAGACAGTCTTGAGACCAATAGCGTACGGAAGCAAAGTCCTAAGTGACACGGAAATGAAGTACGGAGCACCGAAAGCAGAGATGTTTGCGGTGGTTACCTTTGTCGAGAAATATAGGGCATACCTAGGCAGCGAGCCATTCAAGCTGCGAGTCGACAACAGGGCACTAAGCTGGCTGAAGACGTACGCAATGGACCAAATTTACATTGGGATGTGGATAGTTCGCCTGGACGGATACGATATGATAATTGAGCATAGAACACGAGACAAACATCAAAATGCTGACAGCTTGAGCAAGAAGATGGAGTTCTACGAGAGACAAGAACAGAGGGAGGCAGATAGACCTGAGATCAAGGATGGCTTCTCCTTCATGGACAAGGAAACGTATGACAGTCTTCCTCTCACGAGATGGTTGGACAAATCAGGCAAACCAATAGAAGATCACCACGAATTACCAAAAGATACTACGAAAAAAACAATCTTGAAAAAGAACCGAGGGATGCCGATAGGAATAATGCTCAAGTCAAAGATCGTGAGGGAGACGCTCAAAGCAAAAGGCTACGATCTTAACCAGGTAGAGACGGGGGAGGCACAAATAGACGATGACTTAAAGAGGTTACTCGAGAAACTAGCAGATGATAAGCCCGTGATCCAAGAAAATTGTAAGGAGGAACCTGAGGTCACAATACTGCGAAAGAGCGAGATAGCTAGTGATGGAAATACCTCGAAGGTGACTAACCCTGATGGGAAGGAAGTGGTGCAGTCACTGGTTGAAAAAATCCCAGCCGACTTACTTGAACGGACTAGGGTTAGGAAAAAGAGAGTGGAGTTCAAGGAAGGAGCTGAATACCTGGGACTAGGTCAAGAGTCCGGGGAGTGGTCCACGTCCACGGAGGAAGGAAACACTGAAGGAGAAAATTTGTCCGGGGAGTGTGAAATGTGGGATGAGGACTCGGAATCGAGCAGTGACAATCAAGATAGTCTCTGCATGATATTGGCAGAAGAAAAGATTAGACACCGCGACAGAGAATTACAAACAGATCCGTCCTCAGGAACCTTCAACTTGGACGTGCAGGAAGTACGAGGAGGTGAAGAACTTGAAAGAATAGCAGTTTCGAGGAAACCATTCAGGGAACTATCATGCAACTCACATGTGAGAACAAATCTGGTGCCAGAAGATGACATGAAGATAGTAAAGAGGATAGTATGCGTGAAGCTGAATGACGACGTCCACAACTCTGGGGAGATGAATGGGCAGATCATGGCGCTGAAGGAACATGTCAAGGCAAGATATAGGCTGTCGGACCTGATAAGAGCCCAGAAAAATGACAAGATGACAAGTAATCTCTCCAAATGGATCCGAATGGGGTCCAAGGAGAAAGGGGAACTTGAAGAAGACAGCTACAATATCCTGAGCCAGTTCTACAAAGAAAGGAAAGAGTTACTCTATCACACGGCTGAGGGGGTGGTAGCATGCAAGAGAAAAGACGAGGAGAAGATACTACACAAGCACAACCTCATCATATTACCACAATTGTATCAGACAGAGGTGCTGTTCAGATCGCATGACCAAATGGGGCACCAGGGGATAGACAAAGTGCAACAAAGAATACTTCACAGGTTCGATTGTCCAGGATTGAGGAAAGCCTGTGAGAGGTGGGTGAATGCATGCCTGGCATGCCTGCAAGTGAAAAACCCAAGGAAGATGAAATTCCCGCTCAAGTCAGTTGAAAGCTCGGAATTTAATGAAGTGGTGCAGATAGACCATCAGAAGATCTGCATGACGGAGTCGGGGTATAACGAGATACTGGTCATAATTGATCACTTCACAAAGCTGGTAGAAGCGGTGCCGTGTCAAACAGCTTCGGCAGAGAAGACTTGTGACCACTTGATAACCCATTGGATGTCAAGGTATGGTTGTCCAATGACTTTTCAGTCAGACAACGGCAAGGCCTTTGTGGGGGACTTGACTAAGGAATTAATGAAGAGGTCACACATTGCTCAAGCACACTCAACGACTTACCATCCTCAGACCAAAGGGCTGGTAGAGAGACAGAATAGAACGTTGGTGAACATGATGAGGGTATACTGCTCAAGATACATGACGGACTGGGATAAATATCTGCCGCAAGTCGTAGGGGCATACATCAGCACTCAACACTCAACAACGGGCATCAGTCCTTTCATGATGTTGAACGGCAAAGAGAGAGCGATGCCCCTGACATTCTTTTACCCGGAATATGAAGGGAAGAGGACGTCGCCTCAAGCTTACGTGAAAGAAGCGATCAGGAGACAGCAGGAAATAAAAGAGCTATGCAGGAGGAACACTGCGCAAGCACAAATGAGACAGCGCAAGAAATATGATGAAAGGATATTACAGGCAAAGCCATATGAAGTGGGCCAGTACGTGTGGGTTTTCGAGAATGTTATACCGCCAAAAGGGACGAAGAAACTACTCAAGAAATGGAGAGGACCATTCATGATAACGGAAGTACATCAACAAGGACGGTTCTATCGCTTGAGTACTGGGCGAGCAGCACATTATGAGAACCTGAAGCCTCATGTCCCATCCCCAGAGGACTGGTGTATACCAAAGGACATGGAGGGACTAGAGTACCTACTGGTGGAATCAGCATGTGAAGTGAACGAAAAATGCACCAGAGATAAGAATGACGGCAATGAGAACTTGAGTTTGGATGACAATGAAAAAATAGACGCGGACTCTGAATGGTGAGTGGCAGATGGTGAATGGCAGATCATCGATGATATTGAACACTACCAGCAAAAAGACTACTCAACACCGGAGCGGGAGACGGATTTAGAACAGAGCGAGATAGAGAGGAGGGAGAATACGAACCTGAGGATATTAGAATGGATGAGCGATGTCAAGAACGGAAGCGAGGAAGGACAGAGCATACAGCAAGTTGACATATCAGCGGGGAAGTACATGAAGACGGAGAATTCTGTTTTCGGCTGGACGGCAACAGACAGCCCGCTCGACATTCCGCCAGATAATTCAGACCCAGCATCATCGACGGGGACGTTGATAAATATTTTTGTCCGGGGAGTGGGGGTAGGACTTACCCACACCGAAAATTTAATGATAAAGAAACTCAGAGAAGTGAGAGAAACGTGCGGACTGGAACTGGAAGGGGAGGAAGCCGAGCCTACCATAGGACGGAATTTCAAAACGAAGTTTGAAATACCAAACGAATACTCAGAAAATATCCTGATAACGGATAGTGACTTCATTCTGTCAGACAGGACTAGCGCAATCTGTATCACGGCGGACATGAGTTTCAAATCAACACTGGAGGCTGACTTCAAGAGAGAGTACCAGAACGTGGAGTTTCTGTTTAGACAGAGACCGGGACTGGGAGGAATGGCCGCGCTTCCACCATCAGTAGCACAAGTCCCGGGCAAATACCTGTGCTTCCTAGTGACGAGGGTCAATGACAGGAACACGATCGATCCCGAACGCGTGATGTTGGCACTAACAAGACTACGAGACTTCATGATTGAAAGAGGGATAACGGAGGTCTCAATGCCGGTGTATGACCCCAACAGGGGCAAATTGAGCCCAAGGGAATTGTACGCTATCCTACACGTGGTCTTCGCAGAAACTGAGATAATGGTGCATCTTCATAAGAAATACTACTTGAGCATCGCCTGAGTCGGGTACACGGGGGTCTCGAGTTGGGCATGAGGGGAGAATCTCGAGTTAGGTGTGGGGGTACAAAACAGGTAAAGAATCTTAGAGGTGACTGGCATGACAATTAAAATTTTAAATGATTGATGGTGCTAAAACATAAAATGAATCTGCATGTTTTTAGAAAATTTCCAATTGAACTATTTTAGTTGGACGAAAAGGAAAGGGTTTTAACTATAGTAGTGAAGGGGGTTTTTAGGTTAGGAACACAGCCTGTTAGTCTAAAAATTGGATGTTATTTTCAGATTGATTTGGTAAAGTTAAATTGACTACCCAACAGTATTCAATTGAAGAAAGGAAGTCCTTAAACGGAAACGCAAATTGAACGACGCTTCAAGAAATAAAAGTCAAGTTGCTCAGGTAAAACTCAATTTGCTCAGGTACAACTCAGGTTGCTTTGCTAATACTCAAGATCACCTGGAAGTTACAGAAATGGCAGATCGATTCTGGAAGTCCATGCCATCAGCTTTGAAAAAACCCACACTTGATGAGTTGTACAGACGCCTGAGGGACCTGGATTACACTCAAGTGGATGAGAGAATGGCAGTGATGCTGAATGCCATCCTCCAGTTGGAGGAACAGGGCGAGTGCCGAGAGTCTGCGACAGAAGCGGTTTTGATGGTAGGCTACACCACCGATGGAAAATCCAACCAAGAGCAAACCAGGTGGCTGTCCTGGAACGTGGATGGAGCAATGAGGGGGTTCGACTTAGCAAGGAACCCTGGCTTGAGTAACAATACTGAGTATGGTGCAGGGGAGTTCCCACTGCCGATCAGGCCATCAGTCAGATCCACGTGCCAGAGCACGAGTAAGACACCATCAATGACACGGGCGCAACAAACGGGGGAAGCGTATCCAGACCTCAGTATCATGAAGAGAGAGCTTGAGAGGACTCAGCGGGAGAGGAACAAGGCGAACCTCGACCGGGATCAAGCGAAGCTCGAGAGAGATCAGGCGAAACTTGAGAGGGATCAAGCGGTCGTCGAAAAGGACCAAGCGCGGAGGGAACTGGATATGTTGAGAGCTGAACATCTACAGGCAGAAAGAGTACGAGAGAATGCCGCGAATTGTGAGCAGCTGAAGTCGGAGCTTGAAAGGATCCAGCAACGACAACGCGAGCTTGACATGCAGAAAGGGGCTAGGCCCAAAGAGCGGGTGGTTACCGGCTCAAGGCCAGAGTCACGTATGGAGGTGGATGAAGCTCCTAGATCGAAGGCACGATTTAACCTCGATCGCGCGGCTCAAGAACATATGAATGAAGGGTTGGAGGTGTGGATACCAACTGAATCAGCGTCCTCCCTGCGTGGTCTAGAGACACAAGTAATACGCCCGTTGATAGATATAATCGCGCTGCCTGGATTTACACCAAGTTCAACCCCGAGTAGTAGTCAGGTGAGTGGTAGCTCGTCACGACTGAAAGAGTTGCACGAGCGGCTACAGTTGGTACGAGAAAACTGAGCATGACAGGCTCTATTCGAAATTTGGAAAATTAAAATTCCACTGCAAAATTACGTATTTTCGTGTCTCTCAAGAACAAACTTCCAGACATGACCGACTGGCACATACTCCCCGGACTCAAGATCGATGTCCTCATCGCGTGCTGTCGTTGTCAGTGAATCCCCAGAAGCCCGAGTGTCACTCAAGATACAGTGCCAGTGGTCATTTACAGAAGTATGCAGCAGACTCAAGTTTATCTACCTTCCAAAATTCACGACCATATAAAATTTTCACACTATCGCTAAACAGCAATCAAAATCTGCACACACCTGCACCTTATGAATTCCTGCTTTTTAAGCTGGTGATTTAAAATTTCTTTTGTCCTATTCAATCAGGAAATTGTCATGCAGCATTTTGATTTATATAATAGATCTAGCATATTAATAACAATATCTTATTCGTTAAAATTTCTTTTTCGTGAACCCAGATTTCATCCGAGTTCACCCTCGAGCCCCTTCCCTCTCAAGACTCAAGACTCTAGAATTTTCCTTTTGAGCAACTGGCTCACCTTGCGTTCTTTGCCCTCGAGGTACCCGATCCAGATACTTTTGACACTGTGATCTGTTCCAATAGTGCTTCTTCGTCATCGGAGCTGATCACGATCTCCTCCCAAGCCTTCAGCTGTTCATAGGATCGCATCCACTCCCTTTGCTCTTGCAATCTCTTCGCTTGATTCTGTAAGCTCTTCGCCTTCGACTCCCGGTTCAAACAGAAGGAATTGTGAAGACTCAGGCTTACATTCTTCGCCAGGTCCTCCTCCAGTATTGATTCCCTCGCTCTAGTGTTGTCTCTGGATACTCTACCCACTCTTTGCCACCCCGTCGTGATCGCATTTCGATGGGTCAGCAGAGGTCTTTTGAAGGCATCTGGTCCTATCTCGGCCTGGAATTGTCGATATTCCTTTTGATGTTTCCTCATGTGATCCTTCGTCGCTACATATAACCAGGATGTCAACGTCGCGCGAAACCAAGGAAAGAATCTCAAGCGGCTCCACACGTGTCTGACTTCCATTGGTATGGCGAACACCTTGCATGCTGTCTCGAACAACTCAAGTCTCCTGCTGTAATCTATCGCGTGAATCGACTCTGCTGTTGGCGTCTTCGATTCTCGATACTTTGCTATGTTTTCTTTCATCCATCGTAGAGCCAGCATTGTGCTCACCACCAAGATGGTCACTTTTTGTTGATGCTCGGGTAGTCCCAACGACCTGATTTCTTCTACATCCCAGATCAGGCAGAGATTGGCTTGGTCTGGGTACCACACTGTCTGCGCCCGAGGCTTCTAGGAGAGGCTCAAGTTCCATCATCTTCTCGTGTATCACGTCGACTTCTTCCAAGTTTGGGGCACCTACCATGGGTTTCCCCATCACGTTTTGTCTCTCGAGGTCTGTCGTATTTTCGCTCTCCAAGCCCAGAAGTTCTTCACCCCAGATTTCACTCAAGTCATCCCTTTGTTCTTTAGGCACTGTCCCTCGGACCTTCCTCAACAGCCTGTGTGAATGATGTGACATCCGAGCTAGTCTTACACATTTGGGCACTGAGAAGGCTTTGTCTATCAATACCCTCTGGCTGAACACTTCTACCATCGCCATGTGCAATGGATAGTGGCTGCCACATAGGTTGGCCATCACTGACCCCACTAGGGACTTCGCATTTAGAGGCATTCTATAGGCTTCGCTCATGGGAAATCCCATCTCCGCTTCGAGTCCAACCTTCCAACTCTTGATGTATTTCTGGGTCACCTGCAACACTCCGGGCCATGACTCGACGCTTAACGCGGTCACCAAGTGGTGTTCTGACTCTAGCCTCTCCAATGACTGGAGACTACACATTCTCGAGAAGAACCCCAGAGCTGTTGCTAGGTTCACAGTGGTACTCGCGTAACACTCAGCCACTATCTGTATCTCACTTTTCTCCCTCTCGGTGATATCTTCAAACCAGGTGACTAGGTCTTTTTTCTGGAAAGACTGTATCCTGACGCACGATCGTCCATCACAGGTGTGCTCGCCATTCCCACACGTCGAGTCAAGACAACTGCCCGGCTCCATCTTCTTTACCGACCCTGTTCCACTCGTCATCTCACTTGACTCCTTCATCTGAGGCAGGATCAGTCTATGTACTATACTCAAGGTCGCTAAATCTTCATCCTCTGTCGGTGCCAATCTCACTCGCTCAGTGACTTCCTCGATCAGGCTCGCATGGGGATGTGGACACCAGGAGGGCCTGAGCAACTTCCACACCACTCCCAGATTCGTGGTCAACGTGCCGTTCCCGTTACCCATTCTTAGTTCTACTCTTTTACTTGAGCGTGGCACACTTATTACTTCCGGTGTCCTCTCGAGAATCAAACCCAGACTAGGTCTCTCTCTTTCCACAGGGTCTATCTCCATTATCCTCTCTATCCAGAACTTCAGCAACTCCGCCACCTCATAGTTTCTGTAGGCACCTCCAGCTTCTAAGTCTAGGAAAGGGTTGTATGCCATCCCCATCACTCCAGACACATACTGATACTCTCCCTTCTTGTTGGGTTTCGAGTACTCTCCTGGAGGAGCCAGGTTACGGTGAACGTCGTGTTTCTCCTCGAACTTCTTGTTGTAGAATCTCCGTATCTCATCTAACTTCCTGTGGCTCTCCAGAGATTGCCTAGAACCATCTTCCTTTTCTATCCCAGTACTCTGGTACACATTCAAGATTACTGTGGAGACTCTCCTCTCCAGCGTCTTGCTTCCAATTGCTCTCTGGTGACATGCTAGGATGGTACTGTCAGTCATCATCGACATCGTCCATCTCAAGAAGCAGGTAGCATCCTTCCTCCTTGCCAGGCTCAAGCCTGAGTTGTCCCTAGCAACATGCTGCATCAGCATTCGATATACCTCTAGGTTCTTGCCTCCCAACTTCAACTTGTCGTACGAAGTTAGTGTCTCTAACTATATTCCCAACAGGCTCCACGCAAACATCAGTTGTCCTGCGGTCCTAATAAAGGGATTCGCCATCAACGGCGATGCCGATGATGATGTTCTCATCGGTTCTTCAAAATGATCCTTTAACAAGCTCTGCCAAGTTCTCTTCAGCTGGCTCCCCAATTCTAATTTATTGATACCAGCCTTCTGCTGGGTAGCCCAGTTGCGTCGTTTGCGTGATACTCCACTGTCGAGCTTCTTCAGGCAGTCTTCCAATTCCTGCAATGTTTCCAGGGCCACCCACCACGGTCGGGCGGTGTTCCTCGTTTTATTTTTCTCAAGAGGATCGCTAGTCACTTGCTTCCCGGTAGCCTGGTGTTCATTTGAGACCCATTCATTACCGACGTCCACTTCCCAGGTCTGCCCGCTCGTTGAACCTCGCTTCATTTTTATCTTACTTCTTGAGATGTCGTTCAACTTGTGTTCTCTTTCTTCAATTGAATACAGTTGAGTAGTCAATTTGACTTTAACAAATCAATCTGAAAATAACACCCCATTTTTAGACTAACAGGCTGTGTTTCTAACCTAAAAACCCCCCTTTACTACTATATTTAAAACCATTTCCTTTCCGTCTTACTAAAATAGTTCAATTGGAAATTTTCTAAAAACATGCAGATTCATTTTATGTTTTAGCACCATCAATCATTTAAAATGTTAATTGTCATGCCAATCACCTCTAAAATTCTCTACCTGTTTTGTACCCCCACACCTAACTCGAGATTCTTTCCTCATGCCCAACTCAAGACCCCCGCCTACCCGACTCAGGCGATGCTGAAGTAGTATTTCTTGTGAAGATGCACCATTATCTCAGTTTCTGCGAAGACCACGTGTAGGATAGCGTACAATTCCCTTGGGCTCAATTTCCCCCTGTTTGGGTCATACACCGGCATTGAGACCTCCGTTATCCCTCTTTCAATCATGAAGTCTCGTAGTCTTGTTAGTGCCAACATCACGTGTTCGGGATCGATCGTGTTCCTGTCATTGACCCTCGTCACTAGGAAGCACAGGTTTTTGCCCGGGACTTGTGCTACTGATGTTGGAAGCGCGGCCATTCCTCCCAGTCCCGGTCTCTGTCTAAACAGAAACTCCACGTTCTGGTATTCTCTCTTGAAGTCTGCTTCCAGTCTTGATTTGAAACTCATGTCCGCCGTGATACAGATTGCGCTAGTCCTGTCTGACAGAATGAAGTCACTATCCGTTATCAGGATATTCTCTGAGTATTCGTTTGGTATTTCAAACTTCGTTTTGAAATTCCGTCCTATGGTAGGCTCGGCCTCCTCCCCTTCCAGCTCCAGTCCGCACTTTTCTCTCACTTCTCTGAGTTTCTTTATCATCAAATTTTCGGTGTGGGTAAGTCCTACCCCCACTCCCCGGACAAAAATATTTATCGACGTCCCCGTCGATGATGCTGGGTCTGAATTATCTGGCGGAATGTCGAGCGGGCTCTCTGTCGCCGTCCAGCCGAAAAGAGGATCCTTCGTTTTCATGTACTTCCCGGCTGATATGTCAACTTGCTGTATGCTCTGTCCTTCCTCGCTTTCGTTCTTGACATCGCGCATCCATTCTAATATCCTCAGGTTCGTATTTTCCCTCCTATCTATCTCGCTCTGTTCTAAATCCGTCTCTCGCTCCGGCGTCGAGTAGTCTTCCTGTGGGTAGTGTTCATTATCGTCGATGATCTGCCATTCACCAACCGCCGCCAGCTCGCCCACACTTATTAGTTCTTTGCTTAGGTTATCGGGCTGTATCTTGTCGATCAGGAAATCGTCCCCGTACCTGTTGTACCTCATGCCTGTGCGTTTGCGATTGCCACTCCTTGTCCCCGCTGGTATTGACAAGTCTGGTTCTGTCCACTTCGGCACCTCACCTTGATCCGGATCGTTCCAATCTTCCTCCACAGCTTCAGAGTCCGCGTCTATTTTTTCGTTGTCATCCAAACTCAAGTTTTCATTGCCATCATTTTTATCTCTGGTGCCTTTCTCGTTCACTTCACATGCTGGTTCCACCAGTAGGTACTCTAGTCCCTCCATGTCTTTTGGTACACACCGGTCCTCTGGGGATGGGATATGAGGCTTCAGGTTCTCATAATGTGCTGCTCGCCCAGTACTCAAGCGGTAGAACCGTCCTTGTTGATGTACTTCAGTTATCATGAATGGTCCTCTCCATTTCTTGAGTAGTTTCTTCGTCCCCTTGGGCGGTATCACATTCTGGAAAACCCACACATACTGGCCCACTTCATATGGTTTCGCCTGTAATATTTTTTCATCATATTTCTTGCGCTGTCTCATTTGTGCCTGCGCAGTGTTCCTCCTGCACAGCTCGTTATTTTCCTGCTGTCTCCTGATCGCCTCTTTCACGTAAGCTTGAGGTGACGTCCTCTTTCCTTCATACTCCGGGTAAAAGAACGTCAGGGGCATCGCTCTCTCTTTGCCTGTCAACATCATGAATGGGCTGATTCCCGTAGTTGAGTGTTGAGTACTGTTGTATGCCCCTACGACTTGAGGCAGATACTTATCCCAGTCCGTCATGTATCTAGAGCAGTATACCCTTAGCATGTTCACCAACGTTCTGTTCTGTCTCTCTACCAGTCCGTTGGTCTGAGGGTGGTGGGTAGTTGAGTGTGCTTGAGCTATGTGTGACCTCTTCATTAATTCCTTAGTCAAGTCCCCCACAAAGGCTTTGCCGTTGTCTGACTGAAAAGTCATTGGACAACCATACCTTGATATCCAATGGGTTATCAAGTGGTCACAAGTCTCCTCTGCCGAAGCTGTTTGACACGGCACCGCCTCTGCCAGCTTTGTGAAGTGATCAATTATAACCAGTATCTGGTTATTTCATGAGTCCGTCATACAGATCTTTTGATGGTCTATTTGCACCACTTCGTTAAATTCCGAGCTTTCCACCGACTTGAGTGGGAATTTCATCTTCCTAGGGTCTTTCACTTGCAAACATGCCAGGCATGCATTCACCCACCTCTCACAGGCTTTCCTCAATCCTGGCCAATCGAACCTGTGAAGTATTCTTTGTTGCACTTTGTCTATCCCCTGGTGCCCCATTTGATCATGTGATCTGAACAGCACCTCTGTCTGATATAATTGTGGTAGTATGATGAGGTTGTGCTTGTGTAATATCTTGTCTTCTTCTTTTCTCTTGCATGCTACAACCCCATCAGCCGTGTGATAGAGTAACTCTTTCCTCTCTTTGTAGAACTGGCTCAGGATCTTGTAGCTGTCTTCCTCAGGTTCCCCTTTCTCCTTAGACCCCGTTCGGATCCATTTGGAGAGATTGCTTGTCATCTTGTCATTCTTCTGGGCTCTTACCAGGTCCGACAGCCTGTATCTCGCTCTGACGTGTTCCTTCAGCGCCATGATCTGCCCATTCGTCTCCCCAGGGTTGTGGACGTCGTCATTCAGCTTCACGCATACTATCCTTCTCACCACCTTCATGTCGTCTTCCGGCACCAGATTTGTTCTCACATTCGAATTGCATGATAGCTCCCTGAATGGCTTCCTCGAAACTGCAATCCTTTCAAGTTCTTCACCACCTCGTATCTCCTGCATGTCCAAGTTGAAGGTTCCTGAGGACGGATCTGTTTGTAGTTCCCTGTCGTGGTGTCTAATCTTTTCTTCTGCCAATATCATGTAGAGACTATCTTGATTGTCACTACTCGCTTCCGAATCCACATCCCACATTTTACACTCCCCGGACAAATTTTCTCCTTCAGTTTTTCTTCTTCTGTGGACGTGGACCGCTCCTAGGACTCTTGACCTGGTCCCAGGTATTCAGCTTCTTCCTTGAATTCCACTCTCTTTCTCCTGACTCTAGTCTGTTCAAGTAATTCAGCTGGGATCTTTTCAACCAGTGACTGCACCACTTCCTTCCCATCTAGATTAGTCACCTGCGAGGTGTTTCTATCACTAGCTGTTCCGTTCTTCCGCAGTATTGTGACCTCAGGTTCCTCTCTACAGTTTTCTTGACTCACGGGCTTATCATCTGCTAGTCTCTCGAGTAACCCCTTTAAGTCCTCGTCTATTTGTGCTTCCCCCGTTTCTACTTGGTTGAGATCGTAGCCTTTTGCTTTGAGCGTCTCCCTCACGATCTTTGACTTAAGCATTATTCCTATAGGCATCCCTCGGTTCTTTCTTAAGATTGTTTTCTTCGTGGTTTCCTTTGGTAACTCGGAGTGATTTTCTATCGGTTTGCCTGATTTGTCCAACCATCTCGTGAGAGGAAGACTGTCATACGTTTCCTTGTCCATGAAAGAGAAGTCATCTTTGATTTCAGGTCTATCTGCTTCCCTCTGTTCTTGTCTCTCGTAGAACTTCGTCTTCTTGCTCAAGCTGTCAGCATTTTGATGTTTATCTCGAGTTCTGTGCTCAATTATCATATTGTATCCGTCCAGGCGAACTATCCACCTCCCAATGTAACTTTGGTCCATTGAGTACGTGTTCAGCCAGCTTAATGCCCGGTTGTCGACTCGCAACTTGAATGGCTCGCTGCCTAGGTATGCCCTATATTTCTCGACAAAGGTAACCACCGCGAACATCTCTGCTTTCGGTGCTCCGTACTTCATTTCCGCGTCACTTAGGACTTTGCTCCCGTACGCTATCGGTCTCAAGACTGTCTTCCCGTTCCACTCTTGTTCTTGGTGGAGGACTGCAGATATCGCTACTACCGACGCGTCCGTATCCAGTACGTACATCCCCTTCTCTGTTGGCATCCCTAGTACTGGTGCCTCGCACAACTCTTTCTTTATTCTCTGAAATGACTCTTCTGCTGCGTTATTCCAAGTGAACTTCTTGCCCTTGTGCCTCATTAACTGTTGCATCGGATAAACCTTGTCTGCATAGCCTTTGACAAATTTCCTATAGTAGTTTGCAAAACCCAGGAAGCTCATCAATTGGTTTCCGTTTTTGGCGATTTCCAAGTTAGAACTGCTTCTTTTGCGTCTGGATCTCGTCTGATGCCGTGTCTGTCCACCATCCTGCCCAAGTATTTTATCGAGTCCTTGAGTATCTCATACTTTGATGGTTTGCACTTCAGCCCCGACCTTTTCGTACACGCAAATACTTCGTCAAGTCTCTCAATGTGGTCCTCTAGTGTGGGTGTCGCTATTACCACGTCATCCACATAGCATATTACCAGATTGCCATACTTCTTCGTCACGCCTATCAGCGCGAGTGCCATCAACCGCTGAAACGTGGCAGTGGCATTGCAAAATCCAAACGGCATCCGTTTCCATTGAAACAGACCCAACTCGCAGGCAAACCCTGTCTTGTCCCTGTCCTGCTTCCTCAGCGGTATCTGCCAAAAATTCGAGCCTAAATCAAGAGTCGTAAAAAATTTTGCTTCACCTAACTTCGAGAGGCTCTCATCAATCCTAGGTATGGGATATGCATCCTTCACCGTGACGGAGTTCAGGTATCTAAAGTCACAACAAAACCTCAATTGGTCGCCTTTCTTTTTGGCCCTCACTACTCCACACGCCCACGGTGATTTGGATGGTTCTATCATGTCATACTCTAGTAGCGTTTCAATCTCCTTTCTACACGCATCCGATTTGTGTGGGGTCATGCGCCTCGCCCCCTCCCTGTGCGGTATTGCGTTTTCCTCAAGTTCTATTTCATGCTCAACAAAATTGCAACACCCGATGTCTGTCTTAAGTCTTGAAAAAACTTCTTCGTTCCGTTCTAGTACGTCCTTGATGGCTTCGAGCTGTTCGTCCGTTAACTTGCCTCTTAAGTGTTCAATTTCCGGTAGGACCGGTTTATCACTCTGTATTTCATCTAGTGTGGGCCGTTCCGGGAAATTCGAACAGCTCGATAGTCCATCGTCTGTCCGATCGATCTCACTTTCAACTCTTCTCTCCCCACGTAGATTTGCCCAATTAAGTCTTCATCACATGTTATCATTGTTTTCGTATAGATGTTGATTCCATCTATATTTAGCATCACCTCATGTGGACCATAAGCTTCTGTGTACCTGTTATCAACTCGTACCGACTTGCTACCCCCTCTCGTGAGTATTGCCCTCAATGCTCTAGAAGTCGTTTGTGGGCTTATACAACCCAAGTAATCTGCGTACACACCAATGTGCATTATTGTCTGGTCACTTGGTTCGCTCAAGTTTCTCGTTACTTCATGGCCGCCCATAGTGATTATTGACATTATTCTTGCCCCAATCTTTGTTATGCCAAATGGTTTTCCTGTAACCATTTTTACAGTGTTGCAGTTTCCATTTTTTGTCGACCCCTCAGCAGCTTCTGGTTTTGTTTGTGCGCAATTTAATGTTTCGTTCATTCTCTGTCTTTGGATCTCTTGCTTCAACCGTTGTTCTATTTCTTTCGCTGCCAGGTCTTGTTTCACTTTTTTGATGGCCTCCGCTGCCGCCTTCTCATAATCTATTTCTTGTGCGTTCTTCGCCGTGGCCTCTACTGCACTATTACATTGTGATACAGCTTTCACTGTTTTCGTCGGTAGCTCCGCATTTGGCCTTTCTAGGTCTTTCTTCTCAAATTCATCTTGTCTGTTTCTTTGGTTCTGCACTGCTGCTAGCGCCAACTTGTGTTTTGGATGACTCTGGTTTTTGACCGCTTCCCAAAACAACGGACAGTCCATCCTGAAGTGCCCCTCTTGGTTGCAGAAGAAGCATCTTGCACCTATTTTGATGATCAAGCCACTATAGAACTCGTGTTCTTCCATCTGGCTCATATCTTCTTCATCGGGTGCATATCCCAAACTCTTCATGCCCTGTTTGTATGTCGTGCAATCCGCCACATGATGATCCGCCGACCCGCAGTTAGCACATGACCTGCGTTTGTCCATGTCATCTCTGGGCTTGTACCATGACGACCTCTGTGGCTGACTTCCCCCTTGTGTGTTCCTGTTGTCTGAGTACGAGTATTTCTTGGGTTTCGTCAACATGTACTCTCTTGACTTCTGCCTCATCTCTTCTGGAGTTGGTGCACTGTCTTTCGATAATGTGTAGTACGTTGCTAACATCGTTCTCAAGTCATCACTCTTCACCCCATCAATGAACTTTGAGGCGATACTGAAGTTCCTTCGATTGGTAGATTCTTCCGGGTCACTCCTTCTTCTCAAGCTCTCAAGATCATCTAGGAACCTGTCAATCGATTCATCGTCCCTTTGTCTCCTCTTCTCAAATCGCATCATCGCTTGGTGACCCTTCATGCCTGAGCCGAATCTAATTAACAATATTTCAAAGATTTTGTCCGCTGTGTCGCGTTCCTATTCTTTCTTCGCAACCACGCATTTCAATGCCGTACCTTCCAGATTGCTCAGTATCGCTGTGCATGCTTGCCTCTCATCGTTCAAGTTGTCTTGTTCTAAGTGCAACCTCATGACTTCTACCCAGGTGTCAATGCATCCATCTGAATCATCTTTGAACTCCTTCGGTTTCTTGAAGGTTTTCCTGGATTTGTTGCCTCCTCTGTCACTCGAGTCGGTGTTCCTCGTGGCGAAGGCTTCTAGCGTCCTGTTGATCATTTCTCAGGTGCTTGCCCAAGTCATGGCATCCGGTCCCACGTTGTTGTGAGTCGTGGAGTCCCCTGGACCACTAGTTGTGTTCACTGTTCCATTCTTTATAATGGCCCTGGCCCCCACCGGTGCCGTAATAGCGGCCTCCCTGGTTGCTGGTAACGGTGTTGACTGTCGTTTGTTCCTTTGAGGCTCCACGAATTCCACTCTATTACCTTGTGTCCTCTCTGCAGCTGGCCTGTCTTGTTGTGTTGAATTCCTAAGAATAGCGTCTAGCTTTGTCTGTATTGCACTTGAGCTCTCAGCCTGTTCCCTACTCATCGTATCCATTCTCGTTTCCAAACTCCCTAACTGGCAATTCACTGCGTCATATCGCTGCTTCATTTCCTGCATGTCCTTTCTGATGTTCTTCTCTCGCTCTTCATCAGTGGTTTCTACTTTGTCAGACATCTTCTGAAGCTTTTCCTCCGTCGCTCTCGCTAGATGGAAATAGTTGTCCAAGTACTCATGTTTGTTGTGTCATATTTCTTTCTTTATCACATTTCTATCCTCTTCGCTGTGCTTCAGTTTCTCATCTATCTGATCTAGTTTCGCCATCAAGTCGCTTAACTCAAGAGTTGTCGTTCCATGGTCCGTTGTTGTCCTGTAGTTGATCGCTGGTCCCGATTTTCTCTGACCCTCGTTCTGATCGATCTCTGTCGTTCTCGTGGATACTGTTCCGAATGTTTTGCTTTTCTCAACCTTCGTCTCTTCCACTGCTGCGTCCTTCGATCTCATTCCGACCATCATTGCTAATCTTTCAGTAAAAGACGTTCTCTTTTGAGACTCATCCTTCACTGTTTCTTGCGTGTTGCCTGTTGTGTCTTCCGCGTTGTCTATCGGTGAGAACTCTATGGGATTCGGGTTAGGTTCTTCCGCATTAGGCATTGGAGTTGACTCTGTCGTCTTCTTTCCTGCTTCATCCACACTTTGATCAGGTGTTTCTAGATCAATCTCGATGGTGGGCTCTACTCGTTCCTCTTCTATGCCCTCTTTTGCTTTGTTCTCCGTGGTACTCCTCGTGCTGACCATACTAACTGAAAAGTTCTTCTTTGTTATCTTCGGACCCATTGATGTTGTTTTACGTAGCGACGAGTTATACTTTGTCTTCGCTTCGGTAGATCTCTTCTCAGCTACCGGTACCCTGCTCCGCCTCATTATTTACAATTGTTACTATTTACAGTATTACTATCTACAAAATTCTACTCTAAAGTTAAAACCTCTTTTGAAAAAAAAAAATTTTCTAAAAAGAAATCAACGATTTGCTGAAAACAACTTTTCTTAAGCTCTTGAAAATTTTATGTGTTAGGATAGGATAGGGAATATGATCTTACAATTGGTTACTTCAACCTGACTTAGTACTCTTTTAGTGCCCCCTTCCTATTACTCAGTGTTGTCCCAGTGCTTCTTGTTAGTATCCCAAGACTAATGTCCCAAGACCACTGTCCCAAGACTAATGTCCCAAGACCAACGTCCCAAGACTAACGTCCCAAGACCAATGGCCCAAGACCAACGTCCCAAGACTATTGTCCCAAGGCTAATGTCCCAAGACCAATGGCCCAAGACCAACGTCCCAAGACTAACGTCCCAAGACCAACGTCCCAAGACTATTGTCCCAAGACCAATGGCCCAAGACCAACGTCCCAAGACTATTGTCCCAAGGCTAATGTCCCAAGACTAACGTCCCAAGACCAATGGCCCAAGACCAACGTCCCAAGACTATTGTCCCAAGACCAATGTCCCAAGACCAATGGCCCAAGACCAATGTCCCAAGACCACTGTCCCAAGACCAATGTCCCAAGACCACTGTCCCAAGACCAATGTCCCAAGACTGTTTCGTACCAAGACTGCTCTGGTCCAAGACTGTTCCAAGGCTGCACTGTCCCAAGACTATCCCAAGACTGTGTTGCCCCAAGACTTCTTCGGTACTGTCCCAAGACTCGTCACTGAGTGTCTGGATATCGGGTCTCTTCTTCTTCGTTGTAGGGACTATTGAACCACTGTATCTTTTACCACCACTTGAGCTCTTGTAAAAATTTTCCCAAAATCCCTATCTTAATGGTCGAAACCCAAATATTGATCCAGTCTTTTCAGGCTATTTGAAACTCTAATTTCCCCGCAGGTGTCTTGTGATCACCTGTTCGTTAAAATACCAACAACAATTTTCTTCCAAAACATAAAATTTTAAACTGGAAAAAATCTCAAAAACAGATGGGTGAATTCTCCTGAAATTCAAGATTGACTGATGTCAATCTTTGTCCGAAAAAATGTCTGGTACCCGATTGCCACGCGTTTTCCTCCCCCCTGCTAGCGATCTTATGGGGTATCACAAAAACTGTCTATGTCCGTTCCCCCCTACCGATCCGACCAGGGTACCTACCTTAACCTGATTCTAATTTTGGATATCCGCTTCCTGTAACCAACGCGTGTAAATATCTAATGTAACTAAGTCGACGATGCCGAGCAATTAGTTACTCTAATGTCCCCCCTTTTTACAATTTATAACCGCTAACCTCTAACTTAACCAGCCCCCCTTCTAACCTCCCCCCTCTTTAGCCCCCCTCTTAAGCCGAAAAATCCCTTAAGCGCCGGGTGCTAAACCTCTCGAGAGAAAACCGTAGACCTGTTTCCAGGCCTGCTTGTGCAAAAACTTCCTTAAAACAATGGGACTCCGCTTATCCAATTTTACACTTATCTCCTATAATGTAATGTGGATTCTAACGATATCCGTTGCCCAACTTGAGAACACCCCTATGCGTCCTCTTGTGGTAATCCTGTGCTGGTTGTCTCTGTTCTGCACTTGACAGCAGCACACTTTCCCACTTGGCTGGTCACCTCTTCCAGTCAAGTCTCCTAGTGGTCCGTTTCGATCCTTGTGAGCCACTTTCCCACTCGACTTTCCCACTCCCTTTCCAGTCAAGTCTCCCAGTGGTCAGGTTCGATCCTTGTGAACCACTTTCCCACTCGACTGGTCAGCTCTTCCAGTCAAATCTCCTAGTGGTCCGGCTAGGTTAAAATCTGTCTGAAAACCCTTAACAACGCCCCCACTCGGGCACCTTTTCAGAGTCACTGGTTTAAATTGCTAGATTGATCGAAACGATCGGTCTTATAAAACAGTATGGGTATACTATTTAATTAATATAAAGGTTTGATCCAAATGATCTGGCATCAAAGTCACTGTCTTTTCGTTTTATGGTTTTTGTTTCTTTTTCTATACTTCTTTTCTTGTTTTTGTTTCGCTTTTTGTCTTTTTGCTCGTGTTTTTGTCCCCCTAATTACCCCCCTTACTCGGTTAGCTAGGCCTCGTTCGGAGAGCGTACCAGGAAGTTTTCTCAAGTTTTCTTAAAAAGCTATCACGGTACAACCGGAAGGTTTACACGTTCCCGCTGAACCGTACCACCGGTACTCTAGAATGGGCATGCAGCCCGGAGCTGTGTCAAGTGGGTTCGACTCCGTAGTCATGATGTCGTAAAAACACCCCGGAGCGCCATAAAAACACTATGTAACAGTCGCCTAGTTTAGTCACACATGAGGCTTAAGAAAATAGGCCCTAAAACCATTGGCTCAAGAGTCAGGGACACTATCTCTTGTGTTTTTCTACCTCAAGAACGGTCGGAGCCAATTCGGTTCGCTTGCGACATGAGACTAGAACCCGTTACAGCTTAAAGGCTACTACCAAAATATCCCCCCACTCTAAAAAACAAAAACGTCCCCATACTTAGGTCTCAAAATACCCAAAATACGCGAACGTCGTTAAAAACAGGGTCGGAACAATCCGTTAAGTTACTTTTTATTGGACAGTGGAACTTTGATCCATTTCAGATGGATCAACCTAAAACTCACCTTATCTCAACATAACAATCATAAAACACACTCGAGAAATTTAAATTGGGGACTCACATGTTGATGCACTCGAGTACAAGGAGTAATTAAATTGGTAAGCAACTCAAGAATTAGATAATATAACTAAATAAGTTTAATACTGGTCAGTTTTGGTAACAGAAGTAAATTCTGGCTCTAGAATTGGAGTTTTTATATGAACCATTGGGACACTCAAGCTGTCCACCTTTCCATTGAAGGCTCACTCTAGTTTGTTCCGAATCGTTGTTCTCTCTTCTTTTTATTATCTCTCTTCCTATTCCGGGATAAGACAGCTCTACTCGTGTCCTATTTTATATCTGGAAATTGCGAATAGCAATTTCCCGCTGTTTTTCTTGAGTAATTTCCAGCAATTGTAAATTCGGTCGTTCTGATTTTTCACTTTCTGTTTTCAGTTGGTACGAGAAAACTGAGCATGACAGGCTCTATTCGAAATTTTGAAAATTAAAATTCCACTCCAAAATTACGTATTTTCGTGTTTCTCAAGGTCAAACTTCCAGACATGACCGACTGGCACATACTCCCCGGACTCAAGATCGATGTCCTCATTGCGTGCTGTCGTTGTCAGTGAATCCCCAGAAGCCCGAGTGTCACTCAAGATACAGTGCCAGTGGTCATTTACAGAAGTATGCAGCAGACTCAAGTTTATCTACCTTCCAAAATTCACGACCATATAAAATTTTTACACTATCGCTAAACAGCAATCAAAATCTGCACACACCTGCACCTTATGAATTCCCGCTTTTTAAGCTGGTGATTTAAAATTTCTTTTGTCCTATTCAATCAGGAAATTGTCATGCAGCATTTTGATTTATATAATAGATCTAGCATATTAATAACATTATCTTATTCGTTAAAATTTCTTTTTCGTGAACCCAGATTTCATCCGAGTTCACCCTCGAGCCCCTTCCCTCTCAAGACTCAAGACTCTAGAATTTTCCTTTTGAGCCACTGGCTCACCTTGCGTTCTTTGCCCTCGAGGTACCCGATCCAGATACTTTTGACACTGTGATCTGTTCCAATAGTGCTTCTTCGTCATCGGAGCTGATCACGATCTCCTCCCAAGCCTTCAGCTGTTCATAGGATCGCATCCACTCCCTTTGCTCTTGCAATCTCTTCGCTTGATTCTGTAAGCTCTTCGCCTTCGACTCCCGGTTCAAACAGAAGGAATTGTGAAGACTCAGGCTTACATTCTTCGCCAGGTCCTCCTCCAGTATTGATTCCCTCGCTCTAGTGTTGTCTCTGGATACTCTACCCACTCTTTTCCACCCCGTCGTGATCGCATTTCGATGGGTCAGCAGAGGTCTTTTGAAGGCATCTGTTCCTATCTCGGCCTGGAATTGTCGATATTCCTTTTGATGTTTCCTCATGTGATCCTTCGTCGCTACATATAACCAGGATGTCAACGTCGCGCGAAACCAAGGAAAGAATCTCAAACGGCTCCACACGTGTCTGACTTCCATTGGTATGGCGAACACCTTGCATGCTGTCTCGAACAACTCAAGTCTCCTGCTGTAATCTATCGCGTGAATCGACTCTGCTGTTGGCGTCTTCGATTCTCGATACTTTGCTATGTTTTCTTTCATCCATCGTAGAGCCAGCATTGTGCTCACCACCAAGATGGTCACTTTTTGTTGATGCTCGGGTAGTCCCAACGACCTGATTTCTTCTACATCCCAGATCAGGCAGAGATTGGCTTGGTCTGGGTACCACACTGTCAGCGCCAGACAGTGGCACGGACAATCCCCGTGTGTGAGGTCGATGCTCCTAACATTGCGTTCTCCCGAGGCTTCTAGGAGAGGCTCAAGTTCCATCATCTTCTCGTGTATCACGTCGACTTCTTCCAAGTTTGGGGCACCTACCATGGGTTTCCCCATCATGTTTTGTCTCTCGAGGTCTGTCGTATTTTCGCTCTCCAAGCCCAGAAGTTCTTCACCCCAGATTTCACTCAAGTCATCCCTTTGTTCTTTAGGCACTGTCCCTCGGACCTTCCTCAACAGCCTGTGTGAATGATGTGACATCCGAGCTAGTCTTACACATTTGGGCACTGAGAAGGCTTTGTCTATCAATACCCTCTGGCTGAACACTTCTACCATCGCCATGTGCAATGGATAGTGGCTGCCACATAGGTTGGCCATCACTGACCCCACTAGGGACTTCGCATTTAGAGGCATTCTATAGGCTTCGCTCATGGGAAATCCCATCTCCGCTTCGAGTCCAACCTTCCAACTCTTGATGTATTTCTGGGTCACCTGCAACACTCCGGGCCATGACTCGACGCTTAACGCGGTCACCAAGTGGTGTTCTGACTCTAGCCTCTCCAATGACTGGAGACTACACATTCTCGAGAAGAACCCCAGAGCTGTTGCTAGGTTCACAGTGGTACTCGCGTAACACTCAGCCACTATCTGTATCTCACTTTTCTCCCTCTCGGTGATATCTTCAAACCAGGTGACTAGGTCTTTTTTCTGGAAAGACTGTATCCTGACGCACGATCGTCCATCACAGGTGTGCTCGCCATTCCCACACGTCGAGTCAAGACAACTGCCCGGCTCCATCTTCTTTACCGACCCTGTTCCACTCGTCATCTCACTTGACTCCTTCATCTGAGGCAGGATCAGTCTATGTACTATACTCAAGGTCGCTAAATCTTCATCCTCTGTCGGTGCCAATCTCACTCGCTCAGTGACTTCCTCGATCAGGCTCGCATGGGGATGTGGACACCAGGAGGGCCTGAGCAACTTCCACACCACTCCCAGATTCGTGGTCAACGTGCCGTTCCCGTTACCCATTCTTAGTTCTACTCTTTTACTTGAGCGTGGCACACTTATTACTTCCGGTGTCCTCTCGAGAATCAAACCCAGACTAGGTCTCTCTCTTTCCACAGGGTCTATCTCCATTATCCTCTCTATCCAGAACTTCAGCAAATATAGCAATTTCCCGCTGTTTTTCTTGAGTAATTTCCAGCAATTGTAAATTCGGTCGTTCTGATTTTTCACTTTCTGTTTTCAGTTGGTACGAGAAAACTGAGCATGACAGGCTCTATTCGAAATAAGACACGAGTAGAGCCGTCTTATCCTGAAATAGGAGGGGAGATAATCACGAGAGAAGAGTGCAATTATTCGAACTGAACCAGAGTGAACCTTCAACGGCTCTACTCAAATTAATTTTAAAATATTTAATTAATTTTAGAGGTTAAAAGTATTTTAATCTTAATAGTAATTTAGAGGTCAACTGTGATTGGCTAATTTTTTATCATGATGGTTTAGAACCAAATTGTGTGATTTATTGTAAATAACATTTGTAAATTGATGTTTTATCGTCATTTAGAGTAGTTTATTGTAAAAATCCTGACGATGCACATAGTTGCGAAAATGTTTGAAATTTACTTTTTAGCAAAAATTTCTTCAACGGAAAGGTGGACAGCTGGTGTGTCCCAATGGTTCAGACTAAAACTTCAATTCTAGAGTCGAAACTTATTTCCTTTGTTAAAACTGATTAGTATTGAACTTATCAAGTTATCTTATTTAATTCTCGAGTTGCTCATCAATTTAATTACTCTTTATTCTCGAGTGCGTCGACATGTGAGTTTCAAATTTAGTTTTCTCGAGTGTGATTGTTATGTTGAGATAAGGCGAGTTTTAGGTTGATCCATCTGAAATGGATGAAAGTTCCACTGTCCAATAAAAAGTAACTTAACGGATTGTTCCGACCCTGTTTTTAACGGCGTTCGTGTATTTTGGGTATCTCGAGACCTAAGTATGGGGACGTTCTTATTCTCTAGAGTGGGGGGATATTTTGGTAGTAGCCTTTAAGCTGTAACCGGTTCTAGTCTCATGTCACAAGCGAACCGAATTGGCTCCGACCGTTCTTGAGGTAGAAAAACACAAGAGATAGTGTCCCTGACTCTTGAGCCAATGGTTATAGGGCCTTTTTTTCTTAAGCCTCATATGTGACCGAAGTAGGCGACTGTTACAATCTGCAATTTGTACAATGAAATCTTTTTGGTGTAAACCAGGCTAACTAAATTATGATTTATATATCTTCGCAACCTTTACACAATTTAAATTTATTTGAAAGACAAATTTATTATTAATGTTATCATATTATGCTGTAAATAAATATACTAAACAAAAATCGCATGACGTACACCTGCTCTGTGTTATTGCGTATCATTTTGCGATTAAAAAGTGTTTTTTTAACCTCGTTTCGTTTCCCTGAAATTCCTTTTTGTTACTTTATAATATCTGGCTGGTTCAAGAAGTCGGGAAGTTTTTTTTTCAGATGATATGGCTGAATGCCTTCAAAAATTGGGACGACTTTGTTTCCCTGGAAAGTTTTCTTCTTTCCATCTGAGATCTTTTATGGCACTAGCTGGCCCAGAGACATCACTCCTGTCTAATGGCAGCTTTTCAATTAGTTCAGTGCGCGGCAAACGAAAGAAAAAGAAGGGACCGTCTGAGGCGGATTCGAGATACGATAGTTCTATTCAGAAAGCTGCTCTTCAATATCTCTACGAACAAAATATTATGGACAGGTCACATTTACAGAATATGTCATTTGATGAATTTTATGATGATTCTCTGCCTGTGTATCGATCTGTTGTTGTACGCTTAATGTCCCATGATCTTCAAAGAGTGGAAGCGTTTGAGACCTACTTGGTAAAACGACTGCGATTTTTGAGACTTCCGGTAAGATTTTGTTTTTTAACAGCTTGTACCAGAGGTTTCATCCAAGAATGGGTTCCTTTTACTTGAACACCTGATATTTTCTAACAATCCGAAGTCTTTTCGTGAAGTATTTTTTTCGTAAAGAAATAGAAGTGATATATATTGAAGTTCAACTCTTACGGATTACTTGGTGAATGACTAGGAAGTAAACGTTGCTGTTTTTTTTTGGTGCTGAATTTAACTTAATTGTTAAGCTGTTGTGCGTGCGTGCTTCAAAAATGATTATAAGCCCTTTTTGAAATGATATTGGAGGCGGTCAAGAAAATAATATGAATGGTCGAGTTTTTAATGCAGAAAATTGACTTACAACATATCAGAGATTTATTACAGTGAATGATAGGTTTTAAGATTTCAGTTTTTGCTGAAAGTTCGAATAAAAATTGCTACTATTACGAGTCATGATAAACATTCGAAGAGCCTGTGTTTTTCGTCCAATTGATTTACGTGATTAATTTCTGTGTCGTAGCCTTTTTGTGAGTTTGGAATGGTTATTGAATCTTTTCATAGAATCAAGCTGTATAGTTTTAGGTGTCGGAGTCATATCCTCTTCCACACAAAGTCTTCAGACTGGACAATATAAACAACTTAAACGAAAAAGTATGATTTTTAAAACTGAATAGAAGCAGAATTAATGTCCCAACTCATGTTATTTGCATGTAGCATTTTATTAGGTGACGGAAAGTATGGAGATACCCGAGTATTCTCGTGTGATTTCATTCAACTCCATACCTGCAGTGATGTTTCCTATTCTTATGATGCAACTCAAGACAACACTTCCCGAGGGAGTCAAGTTTTCAGCCGATTATTTCAACGAATCTGTGAAGTGGGAGCGCTTCATCGATCCACTAGAACTACCCGAAAATAAAATACAATTTAGTGAATTGATTTCTAAAAAACAAAAGTAACACGATATTCTTTTTACACTACTTCGCTTAGTTTTTATGTATGTTTGATCTGACTTTGTCCATCATATTTTCAAAATAACTCGACCAAGTCATTGAGCTGGGCCCGCTATCGTCTGAACTATTTGAATTGCTTGTAAGTTGTTGCATTCTCCGATAAATTTCGAAGCTTTTTGCTGTGTCGTTTTCTGAAATATTCCAACCAGTTAAACTTCCCGGGCGCTGCATCTCTATGATCTGGTTTTGTAGTTGATTGCTGGGACTAATTTCAGACTCCAAAAAGGCATGGAACTCTGACTGACTGAGTTTCAAAACATCTTCACAAGTGATCATTTCTTGAACCAAATGGGTATATTCTCTTGTCATGCTTCTCATTAGATCTTCCAGTAATAAAATAGTTCCCTGTACCTTCGCAATTCTCTTACGAGCTTCATTCTCTCTCTGACCGAAGTTGATGTTTTGCAGATTTTCAGTCAAAATGCTCTTTTTTGCATGGTCCACTCGTTGAACACGATGTGAGGCTACATTTCCGTGATCTTCATCCCAACAGTTTCCGCAGATTTCAATTTTGCATTCATAGCAGTAGAATTCCAGCTGATAGTTGGAGTGCTTTTGGCAGCACTCTTTTGCGTTTGAAGAAGTTGAATGCGCTCTAAAATAGATGCGATTTTTTGAACACTTATTGCCCTTGCGATAATTACCTTTGTGATAAGCAAGGGCATTGCAATCAGGTATTAGCAGGGGCTGATCTAGGATTTTCTCGAACTGGGCGGACTTTCGAAAAATAGAAGAATATTTTGTCGAACTTTTTTTTAGGTCCACCAAATTGGTTTTCCGAGCGCTCCCAGAAGGAGCCATTAGAAAATTTTACGGTTGGTCAACCGAAAATGTATTTTATTTAATAATACCAAAGGTGGAACCCTTCGGTTGGCGAGGGTGTCGAATCTTTGAGGGAGGATCGAGGCGTCCGCCCCCACCCTAAGTTTGCCCGATGGTACTAGACTTTTTACCCTAAATACTTTGTTCACAGGACTCATATGGACGTTTGTAATCACCTTGGATCATAAGGAATTCAAGTTTCTTAGTGTCTCCTGCACATTTAACCTGCAGGTAACGAATACGCCTGGGATGGCAAAGGTTCCGGATTTGAATCTGACCAGAACCTGTTTTTTTTTTCAAATGGAAATTTTTTGTTTCTGATAAAACTGTCGGTCTAGTATTTGTCCGCTAATATTTTGTCAGTTTAGTTGCCACATCTAAGAATTGTTTTTTTTTTGCTGTAAAAATTTTTCATTGTAGTTGCTTTAAGTTTTTTTAGCATTTTAAAAATCCTGCCAAATCGTAATTTGATGTTGCTGTAACACCCATGCTTGAGACCATAAAGCCCGGGAGTTCGATTCCAGTATAGACTTGATTTTTTTTGCAAATTGAAATATTTCGGCTAAAGTAGATTATTGTCTGTCTGCTTGTTTTTGTCGGCTTAATTGCTCTGAAAGGACTATTTTAAATATTTGGATTCTTTCTATCGTTCTGAAAGCGTGTAAAATTTTCAATGGTACATATAATTGTTTTCGGATATTTTGGGCCTTCGTTGCAATTTTTAATGTTAAAAACGATTTTTGATGTTTTTTAGTTTTTTTTCTTTTGATTGTAATCATAGTCATTCATTTTAGTATCGCAAGTGGCGCGAAGCTCAGTTTATCCTCTGTATAAGTTTTTGCAGGCTTGCCAACGTGCTGTTGTTACAATTAAGTTTTATGGCTTCAATTGTGTCCCAGTTTTGTTTGATCAAATTGTTTTTTGAACAATGTTCTTTTTCGTCATTTTTTTCATATTTTACCTTTTCTTATGAGATGTCTCTGATGTAGAAGCTGCCTCGTTCACTTCATCAAAGAATTCTTTCAATCCGTACAAGGGTTTCAACTGATCTCGTGTAACTTTGAACAGCCTGCGACAAATGGCACAGCGCGGATATCCGGCCGATATGAACAGACCTTCAAGGCAGTCACGTGGCCTTCCACAGAAAGAATGGCCACATGGTAATGCGACAGGACTGAGTTTGATTTCTAAGCAGATGTCACATTTCAAATTCGAAACTGAAATTCGCTCGATTTTTTCGGAGTTCGATGCCATCTATTGGTCTAGTTAATAGCTTGCATATAGAAGCAAACAAAATAAAATTGTCATGTATTTTTTTTCAGTGCTGTTCGTGCCTGACTGACTTCAAAACGTACTATGTTTTTTAGATTAAATGTTGGTCTGAGAACTAAAACATCGTGACAAAAACAAGATTCGCTGCAAAATGGACGGCGGTAAATCAGAAAATCAAGTGTTCATACTTGTAATATGTAACGTAGCTGGCGATTTTCGAAAAGCATTTTCTAAAATTTGGAAAGCATGCGAGAAAGTTAAAAGTCTGGACGTGTTTGTCATCGGAGAATTTTTCAGTAATCGATTTCCGATGACATCAAAGCTGATTGAGGCGGTGATAAGCGAGGGCAACAAACTACCCTGTCCGATCAATGTGCTCATGTCTTCGAAAGAAGTAGAGAGTTTAGGCGAGCATAAGGAGCAACTTGGTGATAATATCCACATATCAACAGGTAACTTGACATCAAGTTTTTTGCCGGGATCTTCATATCAAGTTTTTTTTGCTTTGTTATTTAAGGTTAAAAAAGTCTAGTACCAAGGGGCGGATCTAGGGGAATGAGGTATACCTCAGGGATTCGAGCCCCTCACCAGCTAAAGGGTCCCCCGTTGGTACTAATATATGAGCAGGAGCTGAGTTGTCTGAATTAATGTTTGCAAATCGTTTCGAGTCACTTTAAATAAGGAGTTGCTTCTTAATTACTATCTTCTTTTTTTGGATAATTTATGCCCTTCCAGTTGTCATCAGCGAAACGGCGTCTTACGTATCGGTAATGTTATAAGTAAAAAGTTTGCCATTTATTCGCTTAATAAAAACTTGGAGAGAAGAATTGTTCATGGTTGTTTTCAGTCCTAGTTTTTCATGTAGTTCGAAGAGTATGTTTTTGCTCTTTCACATATGTTCTTTCACGACACGGCATCAATGAAAAATGAAATATTAGAATGCATGAATGAAAAAAGAAATTTCCGCGCACTTTTCCGGGCTCTTTCACAATTTTCCGGGCTCTTTCACCATTTTCTGGCATCTTTCCCTCAGAAAGAGCAAAAACATACTCTTCAGCAGTTAGAACATAGTTGAAGATGGCCTCGGGCAAAAGAGCCGCCATCAGGCACTTTGTGCCCTCAGGCTGGGCTCTTTTTCCCTCGGGCATCTTTCAACTATGTACTAACTACTACAAAAGGTCAGAATCTCTCGTATAAACTCAAAAATACTGGAATCACATATCTTTCTAGTTACTCTTTTGAATTGTTTCAAGAATAATTTTCCAAGTTTTTGTATTCACGAGTTTTAAGTCGGGTCACTTCTGTCATTCTTGCGTGTTGATCACTTTTTTGTTGTTTTCAGTCGTGTCATATTATTTGCGTGCAACATATATGTGCCTTGATGTTGTTGAGACTGTGCATCAAACAGTGCACTGTACAGCCGGCCCTATTTTGGAACGAAAAATAAAAATGAAAAATCGGGAGAAGGTGGGTTGTCCCTTAGCTTAATCCTATTTTATGTCGAGAGAGTGTCGTAGCTTGTCGAGTGGGTTGTCTTTGTTTAAGTCGTCTGCTGTCGAGATGAGGTTCTTAAACTGTCAAGATGAGAGTTATCTGTTGTCTTGAGGTTACTATTCAAAGTTTCGGCTCACGTAATTTTAAAACGAAGTCTGCTGGTAGAAAGATCTGGTCGGTTGTTGCAGTCGATCATGTTCAAATGAGATGGCTGCTGTTGCGGAGTTCAGATCTGCGGAGTCAACAAGATCGGCTGGTCGTTGTTCTCTGCTGCTTAAAGGAGCTGGTTCGTTGATATAGTTGATCATTGTCTCTACGAAGATCGAGTAATCGTTGTCATTATCCTTTTAATTGCAGGTTGAACTAGTCGGGTTGCGTACACAATTACACGTAGAGAAGATGAGAGTTTAAACAAAAGTCGTAGAAAACTTGAGAATATGCTCTCGGCAAAAGAAAGATGTTGTTGGGTATCAGATCATGCTGTCATGCAAAATCTATTTCCAACATCGGAGTATCGTCGGATTGTTGTGTAGAAATTTGGACAAACTGAAGCGAGGTGTATTGCTGGGATTTGAACTCTTTCACGGCGGGTTCTAAGTTTGTGTTGTCGTTTTACATGATGGGCTCGAGGAATCTATGCCACCTAGGAGCCATAGTCCAGTTTTGTTTGGGAAGCAGAGTTTGGATGACGGCGTTTCCAAACATGGTCTGATTGCCGCTGTGCAAATTTTCATTGAGTCATCAGTCTTGATGGCTGAGAGTTGACTCTTTCAGGCATACTGGCAAACATTTAACTAGAAGAAAATGTTTAGGGTTCAGGGCTTCGATGTCGCTGGGGAAGATGAAACAGTAGTGATCGGTCCTCCATTCATAAACTGTTCAATTTTGCGCAACAAAGTGTTGAAAGTATCATATGAAAGGAGTTTAAATCCAATGATGGTTTTTAGCGCTACGAATGAGATGTTCCGAGACGCTACTCAAATGTGGTGCATAGGCAGGACTAAGTTTTCAGGATATCTGGTGGTATCCGAAAATTGGTTCACTGAGCTGCTGTTACCGGTGGTCATCAGATCTTTTTCTGCTGCTGTAAAGTTCGTTGCGTTGTCGGAGCGGTTTTCTAAAGGGGTGCCTCTTCTGGCAAAGAAGCGGCGGAGTGCTGTCAGAGTTGCGTCGGATGATAGGTCATGGAACGTTTGTTTTTGGTAGAGTTGATTGACGTCAAGGCCAGTTTCCTGAAAGGAGACTGGCTTATCTGATGGAAATCTACATAATAGGAAGAGAGACATGTCGGGTTAAAGTCCATATGCGAGCTGGTAACGAAATTTTTTTTCTGGAGAACAGGTAACTCGATCAGAGAAGAATCCGATTTTAGTACTTCGATGAGAAATTTCATTGCTAATTCAATGTCGCATTCAATGCGTTCAGGTTAATAACATGGCGTTGGTTTTCTTCAGTTGTCAAAGGCGATGATATTGCTGAATGTAGGATTTGATACAGGGTGTTTTGACGAGGTTTCTGATGAGGGGTTTGAGGTCCTGATCGAAAGATGGACGATTTGCAGGTTGAATTTCTGAAACTTGCGGCTGCAATTAGAACAAACGCTGTTGCGCGGAGAAGGTGGTTATTTTTTGAAAGGTGGTCGTATTTGATGCAGGAGACGCTAATTGTGGGGTATTGAAAGGCTGTCACATAGCGTGAAAGATGCTCGCTAGGCAAACGATATCACTAGATTTGCAACCATGTTTTCTGTCGCTTTCCACGGCGAAACTAGCAAGGCGGGCACCAAAGAGAGCTGTAGGGAGTTCAATTTTGTGATGGTGTGTTCTTACAACGGGGCTACACGGGCCATGCCTGAAGCGAATGTATTTTTTTGGCTTTGTGTCGGAATCCGTTCTAAGGACTAAGTACGCAACAGAAGCAAGAGCTGGGTACGAGGCATCTGATAAAACGCTCAAGGAATTTTCTGGTGCCGGTGCTCCGAAATAATGGCCAGACACGTGGAGCGGCTAACGGTTGTCGGCCTCTTGGATGTCAGGGAGGTCCTCTTAGGTGATTTGATCGTATCATTTAAAACCATTAATGTTTTGGTGTGAAATTTGGGGGCGAATAATGACAGGGGTGGCGATGCCAATAGAGTCAAATATAAAGGAAGGAATATGCAAAAGGTTGCGCTGGGCTGGCTTCTTTTTCAGATCATGACTTTTTTCGGCTGAAAAACTAGCGAATCAGAGAAAATGTTCCATTCGATTCCATATATACTTTTCGTCTCGTTGGAGTTTGTCAGTTTGTCGTGAGATAGGGCGCGGTGTTAGTGAGTTTTTGCACTTAAAAGCTGCAGGGTTCGTAATAATTCATTTTGGCAGGTTGAATGTTTTATTTTGCTGTTACGCTTCGTAGATTAGTGAATAAGTGTATTGCTACTTCTACATAGTTTGTTGATTCGTAGAAATCGTCCATGTAAAAGTTGAGGTCGATAAGTTCCTCGATGTCGGGTATTCGTTTTTGTTGTCGTAAGTTGCCGCAAGTTTGAAGAGCAAAGTTCGCAAGTTGGCGAGCATTTAGCACCAAAAACGAAACGAGTATACTCGTAAAAATCTGACTGAATGGCTGATGAATCTGAGAAACTTCGGGTCAGACGGACACTTGCTTGTTCATGCTTTCAATGTCTGCGTGTTGGGAGATTTCAATTCCATCCTGTTGAGAGAATTTCTTCGCTTAGAAGTTTGCGAATGTAGTTCTTGGTCAAATCGTTTGTGATTGTGTGCTGGTACCTTGCAAGCTTGTTGGGGTCGTTCAGAAGGCGCATTTTCATCTCCTTGAATTGTTGAGCGGAAGCAAAGTAGTTGTTGGCAAGGCAGGCGTTCGGTTTCCACAGTAGTCCAACTTCGCACCATGCTTCCGCGTAGGTGGTGGTCTGCCGAAAGGTTTCAAGGGCGTGTTTTTTTGTTCATGAAGCGAGTTACTTCCGAACAGGTTCCCTAACTTTCCCTGCTTGAAGTAGTTTGGAAAGTCTGCGTCATCGTAGACTGCGTCATCGCTAGTCTGCGTCATCGTTGACTTCGTTGATGTGAAAAGTGTAGGCTCGGAGTTCTAAATTCCCGCACATGTCGGTTGTTGGACCACCAAGCGTCCAACCAAGAGGTGTTTAAATTGCACGTGGTGTTTTTGGGTCATTTTTTGCAGATGTAAAAAGGTCTTTTTTTGTTGCAATGAAAATTGAAACCTGGCTGTTGTTGAAATCTGGAAAATTGATGTCTTTTAGATGATCGTTACTGATGCAGATGCTGTTGAGTTTGCCGTGTTGAACATCTTATAGTTTTTTCTTTTCGAGCACGTAAGTACGTTTGTCTAGAAACTGCTTGCTGAGATTTCCAAACGGGTGTATGATCAATTCAACGCATCGTGCTTTGGTCTGTTCTGAATAAAGAAGTCTCTCGATGACGAATTCTTTGGTTTCGAGGCTTTCGTCCAGCTGAAAAAAGTCGGATGTCGATTGTCAGTTGTTAAGAAGAAAATGTGTGTTGATATACTTGCTGTTTTTCCCGAGGGTCCCAGAGATAGAGCAGTAATGGTTTTGTGAAGCGTTTCTGCTATTGGTTGAGTGAATTGTGTGGTCTGTTTGGAGCTAGTTGCTGCTGTGAGGAAAACCGTCTGCAATTAAACGGGAGAGTTCTGTCGTTCGTGAATCCAAGTGTCTGAAACGTTTTCAAGATTGCAAACGAAAGCTGAAAATTACATAAACGATTGCTTATGTTAAGTGGGAGGCAAGCGGAGTTGTTGTAGTCTGTTGATGTAGTGGCTGAGAACTATGTCTGGTCTTCAAATCGTAGTTCGAGTTCTTGAAGGGTAGTTGCATACTTAGCGCTGTTGCACGAATATCCGGTGAGAGCTTTATTAGCGCGTCCTGTTTCAATGCTTGCAATTGTGTTGACTTTTCGGCGTCGGAGATAAGTTGACTGAACAGCAGCTTGGAATATCATCGGATACTTGTCAATTGGATCTTCGGTAATCGTGATGTCAAACTTGTAACTGTAGTCGTTGAAAATGAAACGGTCGCAGTGTAAGCTGTTTTGTTGATGTGAGTCTGGGGCTTGCATTTGGTCGGAGGAAATGGTAATGCGGCAAACTCTCCGATTGCGATCTTGCTGTAAGTGTTTGCAATTTGTGATTGTTCTCGGTTGATGTAGACGTGTTTGCTGCTGAAATTGAGGGCTGTTGCTGTTGAGTCGAGGCGAATATCGTTGAGGTGGCGCTGAAGTCGATAAGGGCGCTTTAAATGTTAGGGGCAGCTTAAAGAGGGTGCATTTTGATGGTTGGATTGGGCGCTGTTGATTGCTGCAGAAGTTGCAATGTTTGTTGCATTGATGTTTCGTTTGAGTAGTCTACTGTGCTCGCTGACAAAGTCATCTAATTTGTCTTCAATTGCAGTGAATGTTGACATGAGGTCATCTGGCTGTGAGTCTTCTGTCGGATAGATGAGGTAAGTCGTCGATTTCTCAAGCTGCTTTAGAAGTGAAGAAGCTTCTGTTTAGAATTCTGCTAATTCGAAATAAAGTCGGTTTCCTCTTCTGTGATGGCTTTGGCATTCTGGCTGAGAAGTCCGTTCAGTCGTTTGACTAATAGTTTTACACTGTCCGGGTGTGCTTTCTGTAGGAATTCTGTCGTTGAATTTTATGTCAATTGGAAATTAAGTTCGGAACTTAAGTTAGCAGATTATGTTCGATGGGTTGATGCTGTTGTGGAGCTGTCGAATGGTGTTGTGGGGTTAATTGGTTCTGCTTTTTTTCAATGTTTTGCGATTTTTTTTGATGTAGAGCAGGGAATTTTGGTACCAAATCATAGATTCGTTGAAAAGTTGAGTTCGTTATAAACTCAAAATAATGAAATCTACTATCTGTCAAGTTTTTCTATTTGATTAGTTTCCTTGTTTCAAGAATAATCCTCCCAAGTTTTTGTATTCACGAGACTTAAGTCAAGTCACTTCTGTCATTCTTGCGTGTTGATCACTTTTTTGTTGTTTTTAGTCGTGGCATGTATATATGCGTGTAACATATATATAAATTGACATTGTTCAGACTGTGCATCAAACAGTGAACTCTAAAATGCGTTGAAATAGTTTCATCAAACCTCGCACAAGTTGCTTTCAGGCCCAGATCTGGTCTCAAAATATACTAACTGAACAATGAATGACGGTCCGGGGGAGGGGGGACTTCTTTAATTAGACCGAGGGCATGGCAGGTGAATGTGAAATCTCGGGGAACTGCACGCCTATTGCTTCTTGGAGAAAGTCAATCACGTCGTGCCTGTAGTCTGTAACGTGCAACAATGGTAGATTGTTTATGATTATACCATTATACAATCTCTTGAAGAATATCTTTCGATCTCGTTAACTTCCCTTTTAAAAAAGAGACACCGTTCCTTAAACTGGTAATCATCTCCTGTCGACTTTTCATTTAAATGGGCGATAATATGCGGCGCAGACGTAAATCGGATCAAATAGTTACCAATTGAAGGTCTGTAGTTTCCGATAGTTGTGCAATCCTTTCTTCTATATCAGTCATCAACCGCTGCATTCATTGGGCAGAATATTCTCGCTGTTTGCAATCCAACTCTGAAACTATTCAATAAATCTGTAAAAACAATTGTGCTCTTAGTGTAAAACAGTTTTTTTGGTCCAAACTTCCAAAAATGGAACAATCCCGCCTATTTTCAAAAACTCGCCTGCGGCGGAGACGTTTTTTTTGGCACAAATAGGGTCGTTACAGTAAGGTGAGATACTTGATACGCTCTCAACATCATTCAAAGTAGAATTGAGACAAGCTATATTTTTGTTCAATTTGAAGTGTTGCTAGACACACGAAGAAGAAGAAAAAGAAAATTTATATCTCCAATATCAAATTAAATTTAACATAATTTGTATCAATAGCTGATTAGTTTCATAGTGGAGGGGATAGACGAAAGGCATATTCCATGCCTACATATTGTCTACCCTGGATAATTTAAACAAACATTGACAGTAAATATTTATTACCAAGAACAGAGAAAAAAAACTATTTACAACGCATCATTTTCCCGTTTTCTTCATGCATCTTACGAGGAAAAGCACTTTTATTACACATGAGAGCACACAATTTGATAGCAGAATATTAATAATGAAAAATGTAAATATAAAATAAATCCTTTAATTTTGTTGGCTTTTCGCAGTTTCGTAAAAAATGCAGTTCCAAAACAGGTTTCCAATTTATAAATGCAATATGTTTCTCTTAGCACAAAAAAGTCTGTGGTCACAATTGAAAATTTGATTGTGATAAAAAAATAGAAATCTTCATACTTTTTAATTATTTATTTTTTTAAAGATTGATTTTCCGAAGTTCAGAAAAAAGTCGTGATTTCTCAAAAACCAGAAGCTTCTGAGAGTCCATGTTTTCAGTTTTAACCCCCAGTCTCTTGCTTGTGTCATGTAGCATCTGACCACACGGTTTCAAATCAAAAAGTCAGGGGAAAATGCATTAAACATTTAGAGTTATATTAACTTTTCAAGGAAGGGGAAATCACAGAATTGGGAAAAAATAATATTCTTCAAAAACAGAAAATTGAAAAATTTACGTTTTCGGCTTGCAGATAAAACTAGTCTATTTTCAGATAGGAATATCCTTTTCATTTATTTTCCATTGAAAAGTTTTTGAATTAAAACATGGTTACCAGGTATATAATTGTCCTTAACTTGTGAACGAAACACTTTCATCAGGCAGAGACAATTTTCCACCACTAACTGGTAACAAATCATTTTCACTAAAAAAAATCAATAATTTTGACCCTCTTTTAGTGAGGGAGCAGGATTTTGCTTTCTTTTTGCATAAAGGGGAACAAATGTACAGAGATCGAATTTTCTTGTGTTTTATGCATAGACTTCAGTGCGAAACAAAGAATTTAGAAAACAGTTTTGATGTTTTTGGTTGAGTGAACGCAAGGAAAACTTGAGCAAATTATATACATAAAGCTCATGAACGGACAGTTTTATTATCTAAGAATGATTGAGTGATACTTTCGATTTTTTTTTGAAATAAATCATGTGCATAATTTTCGTTGCATCATGATAATCTATTATCTATTATATATTTAAATGCGGGCTTCACTATCTCGCCATGTTTAAGCTTTTTCAACGTATTATTTTTGCAGGTTTAAGCTATATCGTATATTGCAATGGTTAAGATTTTTTTTTCAATTTTCCAATTTGATTTTAGTGTTTATTTTGGCGAGTTTAAATTAAGCAGCCCAATATCGAATTAAGGGTTGCGAATTTGGCCTCCAATCTTGAATGCATGAATCATTTTAGTTAACGAAATAAGACGATTTTTGAGATTTTTTCAAAAATTTTCAGAAATTTCAAATAACAAAATAATTTACAAAACTTGAAGTTCCCAACCCTGTAGTTGGGTGCTGTCAGAGTACTCTAAGGAGTTAAAAATCTTGCCTCCAAATATGACTGCTCAATTCTTAGTAGTTTTCGAGATATGATATTTTTTGTGATTTTTTCAAAAATTTTCAGAAAATTTTATTTAATTATTTCTCAAAATTTGAATTTCTCAATCTTGTAGTTGGGTGCTGTCAGACTACTGTAAAGAGTTACAAATCTTGCCTCCAAGTATGACTGCTCAATTCTTTGTAGTTTTCGAGATATGACGTTTTTTGTGATTTTTCCAAAAGTTTTCTGAAAACTTCAGAAAGTTTAAATTAATTATTTTTTCAAAATTTGAAAGTTCCAACGCTATAGTTCGGTGTTGTCAGGGTACTCTAAAGAGTTGCAAATCTTGCCACAAGCGACTGCTAGACGCGACTGCTCTAATGCTTTTAGTTTCCGAGATCTGACGTTTTTTGACTTTTTCAAAATTTCTCGAAGAACTTATCTACAAAGAAATTCAAAAAATTTGAAAATACTAATTTGATGAAGATACAACCTTATTGTCATCGTACACCCAGGCGTCTCAAATCTTGCCTCTCAATATGAATGCTCAAATCCTTTTAGTTTCCGAGATAAGACGTTTTTTTTTTTTTTTTTTTTTCAATTTTTTTTTTCGGAAACTTAGGTTTAAAAAAATTCACAAAATTTTGGGATTCCTAACCCTATAATAGGGTGCTCTTAGTGGTTGCAAATCTGGCCTCCAAAGTTCTCCAGAGGCCCATTAAGTTTTCGAGATGACGCTTTTAAAATGGGAACTAAAAAAATGTAAAAGTTCGAAATTACCAACCCTGTAATTGGGTGCAGTCAGAGTACACTAAAAGTTTGCAGATGTTGTTTCCTATATATGCGGTTTTTCATGAGCTGTCGTAAAATTTCGAAGCACCGAAGGTGCGTTAAACGCTAGTTTGATTTAACATCGTGAAACTGGTACAACTGGTGCAGCCGACATTCAATGTGTGTGATTTTTGTAAAAAGTTTAGTTTATTCATATTCTTATTTCTCGAATTTTCTTCATTTGAGCTGAACGATTCCAGGCAGGGTTTGCTTTGATGCAAGCGTTCCTAATGAATAATATTGTTGTGTTATCGGTATCTTGTAATGATCCGATAAGATAAGTATCGGAATAGGATTCTACATAGATGAAATTGGACGTCTTTGTTTAGGTCTTAACTGCTTCAAGACCGCGTCTGGCATCAAGGTAATATACTGGACCGAGGAAGTTAACAAAGAAAACGACACAGAAATGGCCACTGATTTGAGCGACGCCCTAACACGACTAGCAGCTTCAAAATGCGACATCCTACTTACATCCTCTTTTCCAATGGGAGTGTACAATTTCACCATCGATCCGTTGGAGTCGAAGAAATTCGCAAGTTTGACTCTCTCGAAACTAGCTAAAGCAGTTTGTCCGAGATATCATTTCTGTCCAAACCCTAAGGGCGAATATCATCAGAGACATCCGTATAGAAACGAGAATGTGTTGGCAATGAAGAAAAGTAACCATACGAGGTTTATAACTTTAGCTGATGTGGCAAGTAAGAGTTCGCAAAAATGGGCGTATCTTTTTGGAATTGATTTGAATAAACTAGAAGCTTGTGATATCCAAACTGAATGTCCATATACAGCATCTTTATTGAAGGGAACCGAACCAAATAGTGGAAATCACAATTCATCTTTAAGCTCAGAACAGACTAATGCTAGTTTCAGATGGTCAAGTTCAACGGAGGATAGTTTCAATGAAAATGGTCCTAAAAATAAGCGACCGAAGACATCTTTGAACCACAAAATCGAGAGAGAATGTTGGTTCTGTTTGAAAACCGAAGCATGTGAGAAACACTTGATCGTTCATGTAAACGAAAGCAGTACTTTCTACTTGGCGTTGGCCAAAGGTGCAATACATCCGGATCATTTATTAATAGTACCAGTTGATCATCATAAAAGTGCGGCGATGTTGCCGGAAGATTTGCAGCAGGATTTGGAAACATTGAAAACGCAGGTGTTCAAATTTTTTGAAAACCAAGAAAAAGACTGCGTCATTTTTGAGAGGTCTTATACACAAGTTCACTTTGTGTTACAAGTGGTGCCTGTTAGGCGATCTGTGTCTAAGAATTTGTTGCCCGCGTTTCAGTCGCACGTTAATAAAATCAATGGAATAGCGGTTGAAACTATCAAAGCGCCAGGTACTTTGAAAAGCGCCTACGAAAAGAGCGATAGATGTAATTATTTTCACGTAGAGTTTCCGTCTGGTGAAGAGTTTTTCATACCGTTGAGAATATCGAATTTCCCAATAAATTTTGGCAGACAGTTCATATGCGACCCGGAGGTGCTGAATTGTCCTCGAGCGGCTGACTGGCGATCGTGTGTTTTGTCCAAGACGGAAGAAGAGGAGAATCGGAACAGCATCAAAGATTCCTTCGGGAAGTTTGTGGTCGAATTTGCTTCGGCAGATATTTGATTGAGATATAAAACTTGTAGTTATTTGTTATATTGTTTGCTAGAAAGTCTGTTGATTAAAGAAAAAAATGATTATTTACAAATTCCACGTTGCTCTGCGATCGCAATATCTAACCATCGTAAACAAATTATTAAGGTTTCAACTTTGGGATGTGTTACTTATATTCAAGCGTTAGGTCAATTGAACAGTGGTGAAAAAACAGTGCATCACATCGCGAGTTTAATTTTTCTGAAACCTTTCGTATATTGAAACCATTTTGAGTACCCTGATAACAAGTTGTTCAACCTTTATCAAACCTGGCACATGCTTAAGACTTGTTCTTTTACCAAACCACTAATTGAATCTTCTGTTAGTTTTTGATTTCTTTAGCGTTCATCTTTTTTTCCGGGAACTTAAGTGAGAACTTTTTCAGTTTGTTCAGCTGGCTTCAACTTTCGTTCATAAAATGATTCTAAAAGTGATTGGTTCGTGTGAATAAACTTTTTGATGCATGGTTGGATCACTTTCAGATTCCGCTTGTGTGTGAGGCCTCGTGAACCACCATCCGTCGGGCTACTTAGAACTTGTTGGCAGTTGTCACAGATCCTTTTGCTGAGTGAAGAGAGAAAGAGCTATTACTGCAGGGACAGCGACTGTTTGGTGTTATCAGGAGCAAGTTGAGGTTGTACGAGAAAAGTTGAACCAAAAATGGCTCAAACCAACAAGGTGAACTCAAGTTTATTTTTGCTTATTTCTGACACTTAAAAAGGTGCTTTTTTTGGCTTATTTCTGACACGCAACTGATTGACTCAATATAGAATAGTTTTTAGAAATTATTGTTTGCTTGAGTAGACATGTGCTCCAGATTACAATAACTATTGGAGTTTTTCCAACCAATGGCCTTCGAGCTAAAATTAGGTTTAATAATTTGAACTTTTTGCCGTCCAGGTGTACGTGGGAGACCTGCCGGATAACGTAGAGGAGGATGAGATTAAGGCCCACTTCGAGTCAATAGGAGGCCAAGGAAGCGTGACTGACGTGGAGCTGAGAAGCACCTTTGCGTTCGTCCACTTCGAGGACAGCAACAGCGCAGAAGAGGCCATCCAAAAGCTCAACAATACGTTAGTGTTTGTTTAATTTAGCTTGTATTTTTTTACAGTGAATAAATATATAGAGTTTATGGTGGAAATTTGGAGCTTTATGGAATGCAAGGACTTAATGAATGCATCCTGAAACTGGGACTGATTTGCTACGGTCATGCTGAAAACGCCATGCAGTATCATTTAAGACTCATTAAAGGAAGCTTTGTTCAATAAAATATATATAGTATTTATTTTTTCAGCGAGATTGCGGGTAAAGCGATTCGAGTTGAGAGGCCCAAACCGAGACGAGGACGAGGCGGTGGACCGGGAGGCTTTGGTGGCCGAGGAGGCGGCGGAGACAATTGCTTCAACTGCGGGTTCTCTGGTCACTGGCAGCGTGATTGTCCCAAGGCGAGAGGATCTTACGGAGGTGGCCGAGGCGGTGGCGGTGGTTTCAGTCGAGGCGGTGAGGGATCATATGGAGGTGGTGGCTTTGGAGGCGGCGGTTATGGAGGAGGAGGTTATGGAGCCCCGAGACAGGACGGCGGTGGACCCCGAGGAGGAGGAGGAGGAGGAGGAGGAGGAGGAGGCGGGTTTCGAGGACGTGGTCGAGGATTCGGCGGTGGACGTGGACGTGGCAACTGCTTCATCTGTGACCAGCCAGATCACTGGGCCGGAGAGTGCCCCACGAAGCAACAGGAGCCGAGGTACGTTCATGAGTCCTGCATTCATTAACCATGATTTATCAAGGCTCATTTTGAATTTGCCAATGAAACCGTGAAATTCATGGTTTCACGTTTAACAATAATATACACCAGTGGACAAAGTTAAACGCAAAATTACGTTTTTACACTCTAAATGGCCTAATTTTAAGGACAATATTTGCTTTGAATTGTAATAAAAATCTTACTTCAACCTTAGCGATAATCCGAAGTGCCCTCTCGGAAAGTCTGTTTTTAATTTGAAATACTTACCAGTTAATTGCGAATCTGAAAATGCCAGTTTTAATATTTGTAATAGGCTTTCTTAAGGAGTGAACAGTTTTCGAATAAAGCGGAGTAGGAAAATTTGATCCTGCGATTCGAAACATTTAAAACGAGAAAATTGCATTGTTCAGTGTGAGAATTTTCGCACCTTTGCAAAAAACCTATTACAAATTGTAAAAACTGGCATTTTCAGACACATAACAAGGATAGCCGGTTACTGCAAGTAGCAGAGAATGTTCCGACCAGTCTTAAAAAATCCAAAAATGTTTTTCAAGTTGGTGTCGTTTTTTTCTGCATGTTTTGATTAAAAAATCTGACCGGAAAATTAGAAATTAGGCATATTTGAGAGTCATAGTAATAACGGTCAATTGGTTGAAAAATTTTTTGCGGAAGTTTTTTGAGTATTCAAGTTTTTGATTCCCAAAATTACTAAGTTTTCACGCCTTAAATAAGCTTAAATAGGCTATTGAAATTACTAACTACCTTACTAATTAGCTCGAAATTAGACCAAAAATTAAAAATTTCCAACCGGTTTTTCTTGACACGGATGAAATTTTTTGAAGTTTTTTAATATCGTTCGAATCACGACTGAAAGGGCTTTTATATGAGATATCACTCTATGCTCTCCGATGATTAGTTGTAGCAGCTGATTTTGCGTGGAAAACAAAAAGAAACAAGACTGCTCGTATCAGGGCGAAGCACTGAGTGTTCCGACTGCCTTTTAAGGTTTAGGAAGCAGTAACAACATGAAAAAAATTAAATGTAAAAAAAATAAAATGAAAAACAGTTTGTAAAAAAATTTGAGATATTTTGTGAAAATTATCCCCCCACAAGCCATTTAAAGTACAAAGTGATAAATTTCGCTTCCAGTAACACATCAATTATGGTAAAGAAGCTTCCTTCAACCAATTTGGAACGATTTCTAGGACGGATTAAATCTCCGCTTACGCGTTAGCGCGAAATATATCGCGCGTTAATTGTCCCAAATTGGCCAAAATGCCAACCTTTAAACCCCCATAACTTTACGAAAAATGATCACAGGTGAAATATCTTTTCAATTTTAAGCTCAGGACAACAATACCTTTTGAATGGTATAAAAAATTCCGTCAAAAATGGCTAGTAAAAAAGTCGAAATTTGTCTGAAGAAAAAACCCACCCCGAGCACAAATATTCCGTTACTTTCGTATCAAAAGTCGGAACAAAAAACTAAACACACCCGAATACAAAGTTCCTGCCCATTTTCAATGATTGGAACAATAACCTGGGGCAGATCGATAATTTGCTATCAGTCGGCGTAAAGTTTCGTTAAAACTTGTCCAGAAAGGACCTTTTTAGTAAAAAGAATGTCCAAAAAGGACCTCTTAAAAATTGTCCAAAAGGACCTTAAAAATAAGCATTTTAGAGAGTAAAGCCATAGCTTGCGTTTGATTTTGTCCACTCAATTGGATATGATCAATAAATCTGCAGTTTTTTTAAATAATTGTCGTTTCAGATATTGAAGCTCTGGCTGCAAACCCCATTCAGAGAGACGTTACATCCTATTCACTAATATCTGTTGATTTTGGTTTTTGGTAAGTGCTTTTCTTACTGAAGTCAAATTTTGTTGTTTGAGCATTGAGAGTAGTAGAGCTTTTGTTTTGTTTTAGTATACTCACTATATGACAGTTGCTCTTTTCAACGTGCGTGCATTTATTACTCGTTAACCAATAAGCCTGCAGTTCTGTGTGTTTGGTTGGATTGGACCTGGAATGTCGAATAGGAAGAGAAAAAAAGGAGAGAAGAAATGAATCGAAATTTCAGATGCTTGCTTACCATTATACGTACAATGTAGTTTCTCAGAATGTCTATCACATCAGCCGACAAAACTTACAACTGATTAAAATGGTGTTAGATTTATGTCCTTACTATAGTTCTTTTTTGATTTTTTTTTGACAGACAACTTCAGGTCGTTCCCAGATTTATTGGGATATTATGCAGTAAAACTCTTTGATGCAGTTTGGTTTGTTTGTGTGGAATAATTCAAAATAACACGATATCATCATCTTATAGCAAGTTTAACAGGTCGCAATCAATTGGATTAAAAAGAATTTTCTCGTCTAAACAATTGGAAAATATCTTAATTTTAAGCGTTTTTCCATGTCTTTCTTCGGTGGTCAGATAACTATCAAAAAGATAGTTTATTTGTCACCACCAATGCTGTGAATTATTTTCCCTGTAAGGGATATCAGTTCAAGCTCAAAAGTTAATAAGCTCTTGTTTACCAAGTCTTTAACTGTTCCTCATTTTTTTTTTGTGTTAAAACAAAGTGCAAAAACCCATGAAGTGCAGTAACAATTGTTTTAGACTGGAATGAAGAAATAAAGCTGTATTAGCTGTGATACTATATGTAGTCTGAATCCCATAACCGAATCCACTGAATAGTAAACCAAAACAAAAGAGATTCATGGAGTCATTTGCGTTCTTATCCTCTGGCGATATGATTTGATATTTGATGAAATGGATATTCTTTTATTTTCCTACTCCTAATTATTACTTTCACACCTGAAACACAAAATTTTATGTCAACAGTTATTAAAATTCGCTTGTTTAAATTTGCTGAAATTTGAACCGTTGACTGAAATGTAGCTCTAATTATTGTGAACTGTTATCAGTTTTGTACTCATTATTTTAAAGTTAATTTTTGCGTCTCTGTTTTTTGTTTTTCTGTTCGCTAATTGAGCTGACAAAAATCGAAATAGGAAGAAAGGTAACCGAAAGTGCTTTTTGGAGATAAATGGTGAAAAAAACGTAGATAAACACAGCTAGATAAAAAAAGATATTATTAAATGTTTTTTTTTGGGCGGGGGGGGGGGGGGGGGGGGTGGTGGTTAATCAAAAAATTGTAGACCAATGATGAGAAAAAACTGCGGATTTAATACAATCTAGGCACAGATTTCATTTAAAAAAAGTCACGAAACGTCTTTTTTCCCACATTTTTTTTAAAATTGTTTGAAAGAGGAAAATCATGCAAACGGACTATGGGTTGATAGGCCCGATAGCCTTTGATAGATCCTCTGCAAATTGAGCTGAAAATGAAATTAAATTAGACCAAAAATGAAAATTTCAAACCGGTTTTTCTCGAAACTGTGTGAAAAATTTTTAAATGGTCGAATCACGATTGAAAGGGTTTCACAATGATATATCACTGAATTATTTGTGGTACCTGATGTTGCGTGGAAATCAACGCAGATATTCAGAAAGTGTTTTTTTTGGGTGAATGGTTAATCAAAAACTTTGTAGACCAACAAATAGATTAAAAACAAGGATATCTGATTGCTGTGCAAGTAGCACAGAATGTTCCGACCACAGTTTTAGAAAAATACAAAAACAATTTTTTTAATTAGTGTCATTTTTTCCGCATGGTGTGATAAAAAAAAGTCTGAACGAAAAAAAAAACTTGGGAATATTTGACAGTCATTTTAAAAAGGCCATTCGGAAAACATTTTTTAAAAAGAAAATTGACTAGGAAAACGAAAAAAAAATAACTAAAATTTTTTATCAGAAAATTTTGGAACTTTTAACCTTTGCTTACAAAATGATGCTGAAAAACTCCAAACTTTTATTTGAGTACAACTAAGTATGCACGGCATTAAGTGAGCTTGATCATGATCGTGTGATTATGTAGCTTGATCACAATGTTAGATCGAAATTAGACCAAAGATCAAATTTTCAAACCGGTTTTTCTCGACACTGAGAAAATTTTTTAAACTTTTTCAATGTCGTTCGAATCACGATTGAAAGGGCTTTAATATGATATATCACTCGACCCATTAAGGTAATTGTTTGTGGTACCTGATTTTGCGTGGAAAATAAAAAGGAAAAAAGCTGAAAAAAAAACACCCGAATACAAAGTTTGTCCCCATTTTTCAAATGCTCGGAACAAAAATCAAGAATAGCCGATTGTTGTGCAAATAGTTTCGACCAAAACATTAGGAAAGAAAGGAAAGGCATCGAAACGTATTATGCTTAGACAAGCCGGATCCTCTGAATCGCAGAAGCATCAACTATTATTCTTGTTAATTTAACCATCAATAAGCTACATTAACGAGGAGCGATAACTAGAAATGCATTCAAACTTTGACCGATCCTCTTTTATAGCAGTAAGTTAGTCCATAGCAAACGTTAAGTTTTTTCGAATGCTGAGAAAGCGTTTGGGGCTCAAAATTAAATTTAAAGGGCATATTTTTCACGTAACTGGGAAAGTTATTTCATCACTTAACTTGCGAATTTTCCCTGAGATTTCATCGAAAAACTATCCTAGACAATAGCTTTTCACCCACGTTTGGGATGTAATTGGAAGACCGCGAGTGCGCTAAACAAAATTTTTCAAACAATGTTGTTATCACACATTGACTTATTGAAGTGAACTGCAAAAACAGCTGTTTTTTAAAGTTAGGTATCAACGTGTATCATATTGGCCACGGCCTAATTAGCTGATAATGACAGATTATTTAAGATGACCCTGTCAAAGGCTGGAAACAAGTTAACAGTCTCTTTTACAAAGTGTAAACTCAAACTAGGTGGAATCTGTTTTATCTCAAGTTTTTCTATTTAATTAGTTTCCTTGTTTTATTTCAAGAGCTAATAACAATTGTCAAGACTAATATTTCCAAGTTTTCGTGTTCGTGAGCTTAAGTCACTTCTGTCTTTCTTGCCGTTTTTCGTCGTGGCATATTATTTGCGTGCAACATTTATGCCTTGATGTTGTTGAAACTGTGCATCAAACAGTGCGCTGTACAGTCGGCCCTTTTTGCAATCGCAAAATAAAAATGAAGAATCGGGAGGAGTTGGGGTGGGGTGTCTCTTAGCTTAGTCCTAAGCTATGTCAAGGTGAGTGTGCTAGCTTGTCGGGTTGGCTGTCTAAGTTGAAGTCGTCGGCTGTCGAGATGAGGTTCGTAGGATATCAAGTTGAGGTTTCTCTGTTGTCCTGAGGACACTGTTTAAAAGTTCGGCTACCGAAAAGCAAATTGAAGTCTGCTGATTGAAAGAGCTGGTCGATTGTTGCAGTTAATAATGTTCCGGAGTGAAAGTCAGATCTGATGATGAATCAAGGAGATCGGCTGGTCGTTGTTTTTTTGCTGTTACTTGTCGAAGAAGATCGACTAGTCGTTGTCGTTATCCAAATAATTACAGGTTGAAGAAATCTGGTTGCGTTCACATTTCTGTGTAGAGAAGCTGAGAGCATACTCGAAAGTTGTAGTAAAGATAATGGGAGTATGCTCCCGGCAAAAAAAGCTGTTGTTGCGTATCAGGTGTCGTTGTCATACAAAACGTATTTCTAGCATCGGGGTATCGTCGTTGCTGTATGTAGAAATTCGATTAGGAAGGCAAAGCTGGCAGGCTCTTTCGTTTTTACTTTTCAAGATGTTGGCGCTGGAGAGGATGCTTCAGTTTGATCGCTGTTCTTTGGCGCGGATTATTGAGTGTAGAAGTCTGGACAAATAGAGGAGAGTTGTATTGCTGGGATTTTAACTCTTTCACGGCGGGTTCTAACGTTGTGTTGTCGTTTTACATGATGGGCTTGAGGTATCTATGCCACATAGGAGCCATAGTCCACCAGGAGTTACATTTTGTAAATTCAAGACGGGTTGGTATTGAAGTTGGTATTCACAACATTGGAGTTTTCGAGGTCGGGGAAGCAAACATGCTGTAGTAGGCGGTTCCAAACTTTCAGTAGGCGGTTCCAAACATGCTTTACAAATTTCCGTTTCTTCATCATTGTTGGCATCTCTTTCAGTAGGCGGTTCCAAAGATGCTGTACAAATTTCCCTTTCTTCGTCAATGTTGATGGCTTACAGTTTCCTGGAGGCATGATGGCAAACATTCCTCCTAGAAGGAAATAGTTAGGGGTATGGGCTTCGATGTCGCAGGGAGAAGACAATACAGTCGTGATGGGTCGTGCATTCAAAAACTGTTCAATCTCGCACAACAAGGTGTTGAAAGTATCATCTGTGAGGGCTTTAGATCCAATGATGGCGTATAGAGGGTTTTTGACGCTACGAATGAGACGCTTATAGACGCCACTAAAATGTGGTTCATAGGCGGGGTGGAAGTTTCAAGATATCTGGTGTTATCCAAAAAATTGGTTTTATCGAGGAGCTGTCGAAGGTGGTCATCAGTTCTTTTTCTGCTGCTGTAAAGTGCATTGCGTTGTCAGAACGAATTTCTGAAGGGTTGCCTTTCCTTGCAAAGAAACAGTGGAGGGCTGTTAGAGTTGCGTCGGACGATAGGTCATGGCACATTTCCAGATGAACTGCGCGAGTCGTCATGCAGGTTAGAATCAATCCGTACCGTTTGTTACAGGTGGTCAAATTGATTGACCCGAAGGGTCGAAAATGTCGAGACCAGTTTGCTGAAAGGGAATAACTTATCTGATGGAAATCGACATGGTGGCAGAGGAGACATTTTTCAGGTTGGAGTCCATAGGCGAGCTGGAGTTGGCAGTCTTAACAAATGTTGTACATTTATGTATTTGAGATCTGTTTGAGAGAATCCAATAGTCAGCTTGGAGTTGGTTGCGTGTGTGCTCGGGTGGGGACTGCTCATTGGAAATGCGAACCTGTTGTATGAGGAGGTAAATTGCTGGGTGTTTTCTATCTAAAATAAAGGGATGCTTTGAACAATAGTGAAGTTTTGATTTTTGTAGTCTTCCTTTGGCTCGCATGATGTTCGATTCGTCGAGAAAGGGCAAGAGGGATAAGATTCTGCTAGAGGTAGCAACGATATTTTTTTTCTGAAGAATTTTCAACTCGTTCGGAAAAGAGTCCTATCGGTGTCGTTTGCAATCAGGGTGATATTTTGAGGTTGATTTTCTTCAGTTGTCGAAGCCGACGAGATTGCAGAGGGTGGAAACTGAAACAGAGTGTTGACGATGTTACTGATGAGGGATTTGAGATACTGATTGATCAATTGAAGATTCGCAGGTTGAAATTCTAAACAGAGTGGCTGCCATAGGAACAAAAGCTGTTAAGCGGAGAAGGCGGTTCTCCTTCGAAAAGCGTTTGTAATTGATGCAGGAGCTGCTTGCTAGTCATGGGATCTTGGAAATCTGTCACATAGCACAAATGTTGCTAATAAGTCAAAAAATTATCGGTATCATTGAAAACGCAATCATGTTGTCTGTCGCTTTCCAATGTCTAAAGGGGCGGCTAATTCAAAGGGCGATTTGGGCCAAGCATCTTCTGATTAAAGAATGAAATCTGGTCCATTGTACCAACGGCTGTTAATGTTGAACTCTGAAAGGGGATTCTAAGAGTTCCATCATCAGCGGGGTTGATGTAATCTGGGCAGTGTTTCCACTGAGTAGATTGGGTGACCTCCAGCAAGAGCTGCGTATGAGGCATCTTAAAAGATGTGCAAGGTTATTTCTGAGATCGGCTCCGCGAAATAATGGCGAGGCACGTAGAAAGGTTGATTGTTGTCGGCTTCTTGGAGAACATCAAAGAGCTCGGTGAGGTCCTATTTGATAATTTGATCGTCCCATTTTAGTCCTTTTTTCCATATATGTTGCTGTGGATTTCGGAGGCGAATTGTAATAGGGGCGGCGAAGCCAATAGGGTTCAATATGGAGGATGAAGTACGCATAAGGTTGCGCTGGGTTGGCTCTTGCTTTTCAGATCCTGAAGTTTCTTCGGCTGAAAAACCAGCGAATCAGAGGAAATGCTCTATTCGATTCTTAATACATGTTTCGTCTTGTTGGAGGTGTCATTCAGCACGTTGTGAGACATGGCGCAGTGTTGCTGAGGTATTGCACTTAAAAACTCTGGGTTTGTAGTGATCCACTTAGTCAGGTTGAAACTTCCTGTGGCGAGTGCCTTTCGTAGATAAGAAGATAAATGTAATGTTTCTTCCACGGTGTTGGCTGACTCGTAGAAATCGTCGATGTAGAAGTTGCTGTCGAGATGTTCTTTGATGTTTTGGTAATCGTTTTTGTTTTCGTCGCCACAAGTTTGGAGAGCGAAGTTCGCACAAATTGCTTACGAGGTCCCGTCCAGATAAAAGCGTGTCGTTGAGGCAAACGCAATTGAATTTCGATTTTGCGTTTGAAACTCTGTGGAGTTTTCCAGGCTTATTTGGGTTCGTCACTCCATGTTTTGGCAGTATCAATCCTGCTGAGGGAGTTTCTTCGCTTGGAAGTTTGCGAATGTAGTTTTTGGTCAAATCGTTTGTGATTGTGTTCTGGTACATTGCAAGCTTGTCGGGGTCGCTGGGAAGGTGGGTTTTCTTTTTCTTGAATGGTTGAGCGGTAGCAAAGTAGTTGTTGGGAAGGCAGGCGTTCGGTTTCTAGAGAAGTCTTATCTGATATCTTCCTTCCGTTTAGGTGATGGTCTGCAGAAGGGTCTCAAGGGCGTGTTTTTTGTCTTTTGAGAGAGTTACCTCCGGAAAGGTTCTGCAAGTTTCCATCCTCCAGGTAGACCCTAGTAGTTCAGAAAGGTGTGCGTCTTCGTTGATGTCGTTGATTTGAGAAGATTAGGCCCGGAAAACGGAAATCCCAAGTATGTCGGCTGTTGGACCACCAATTGTCCAGCCAAGAGGTGCGGAAATTGCATGTGGTATATTTTCTGGTCTTTTTATTATTGCTTGAGATGCAAGAAGTTCAATGTCGGTTCCAAAGAGAATTGAAAAGAGGTTGTTGTCGAAATCTGGAAAATTGATGTCCTTTAGAAGATCTTAACTGCTGCAGATGCTGTTGAGTTTTTCGGGTTGAACAACTGCATCTTCTAGGCTTAGCTTGCCGAGCACGTTAGCACGTTTTACTAAAAACTGCTCTATGAGTTTATCAAACGGGTGAATGGTCGATTCAACAGATCGTGCTTTGATTTGTTGATTTGTTTCGAATCATGAAATACATCGATGAAGAGTTCTTCTGTTTCGAGGCTTTTGTCTAACTGAAGAGAGTTAAATGTCGACTGTAGCAAATAACGTTCATTGATTCCATTGTCAAGAAAAGCATAAATGTTAATATATTCGTGTTTGTTGCGAATTGTGACAGGTGCATAGAGCAGTAATGAAACTTCGAGTCGTTTCTGTTGTCGGTTGATTGAATTGTGTGGTCTGTCTGAAGCTAGTTGCTACGCCGAAGAAAAAATTCGAGCCCTGTTCGGGTTTTGCTGTTGATGAACGCTGCTATAATGCTGTCTGTTGCAAGTTTTGCCTGTTCCCTTCGAAATTCAATCCTTCACCATGTGTTGTCCTAGTCAATTTAGACAAAAGTTTGTTGCATGTATAAACTTTCGCTTATCGTCAATTGTCGAATCTTTGTACTTAGGACAGTGTGAGGGGTGATGATCCAAATCACAAAAAGCGCAAGGAGTTCGTCTTCTTTTGGGTCTTTTGTGTTCTCCGAAAGTCTGTCGTTGCGTGTTTGGGGCTCGTTGCCGCGATGGTTGTTGCTTTGACGTTCACTGTTTGTTTGTTGACTAGATGAAGACGGTTAGCTAGATGAAGAAGTGAAGTTCTCCTGGAGTAAGTAGTCTCAGGCTAAGCTGAATTGTATGATCAATGACTGAAATCGACGAGGCTGGACTGCTAAATGCTATTTTTGATGAAGTGTTGTGTCCACTGTAGTCTCTCAGAATGGTGAAGGTTGCTGACTGCACAATTATTTTAACTGGTGGAGTTCAGGTCGTTCGTGAATCCAAGTGTCTGAAATGTTTCGAAGATTGCCAAAGAAAGATAAAATTTTCATAAGCGATTGATTATGTTGAGTCGGAGGTATGTGGAGTTGCTGTGGTCTGCCAATGTGGTTGAGAATTATGTCTGGTCTTCAAAATCGTAAATGAAATTTTGAGCAGCTGCATAAATAACGTTGTTGCATGAGTATCCCGCGATAACTTCATGAGCGCGTCCTGTTTTCAATGTTTGCAAGTGTGTTAGCTTTTCTGCGTCGGAGATTGGTTGATCCTGAACAGTAGCTTGGAATAAGCTGTACCACATGTTCCATTTCATCGGATCGCCGTCGTACTTGTCAAGTTTGATCTTCGGTTGTCGTGATGGTTGTTTAATTGTTGAAGATAAAATTGGCGCAGTGTAAACTGCTGTGTTGATGAGAGTCTGAGGAGTGAAATTGGTCGGAGGAGTTGGTAATGCGGCAAAACTACTCGATTGCGTAATAATTCTTGCATGATGCCGTTGATTGTTTGGCAAATTCTGGTTGTTTTTATTAATGTAGACATTATTGCTGCTGAAAACGAGGGCTGTAGCTGTTGAGTCGAGGTTACTGCTGTTGAGTTAGCGCTAAATTCGATACGAGCGCTTTGTTGTTGGATTGGGAGCTGTTGGTTGCTGCAGATGATGCGTCTGTTGCAATGATGTTTCGTTTGAGTAGTGATCACTGACAAGGTCGTCTAATTTGTGTTAAATTCCAGTGAATGTTGGCGTCAGGTCATCTGGCTGTGAGTCTTTGTCGGATGGTCGATGAGGTAAGCCGTCGATTCCTCATGCTGCTTTAGAATTGAAGAACTTTGTGTTTTGATTTCTGCTAGTTCAAACTCGGTTTATTCTTCTGCGATGGCTTTTGAAATTCGGCTGAGAAGTAATTCTAGTCGTTTGACTAAAAATTTGCACTGTCCGGGTGTACTTTTCATAGGCATTCTGTCGTTGAAATCTAGGTCGGTTGTGTTGTTCGGAGTTGTTGATGCTGTTGTTGAGCTGTCGAATGTTTTTGTGTTGATTGTTTCTGCTTTGAGTGTGTTCTGTTTCTTCCTAAACCTCAAACTAGGACGAGAAGAGAAACCAAGTAACTTTAAACTTTCAATTTCAAGTTTCAGAAACAATTAAAATATCAGAGTTGTAGATATTTGTATACGTCTCCCTGACACTAGAGACAATTTTTTTAAGTAATGAGGACGTGAAACGTTGCGTCAGTAACCCGAACTATTGACGTGATGAGGACTTTAAGTTCCAAGTAAACTGGGGGAAAAAGTAACCAACCAAAAAAACATGTTTTTTTTCAATGTTTTGAGATTGCAAAATACTCCCGGGCGAATTCTTTTGATGTAGAGCGGGGAATTTTTCCACCATATTTTAGGCTCGTGGAAAAGTTGAGTGTCATGTAAACTCAAAATATGTGGAATCTGTTTTATCTCAAGTTTTTCTATTTAATTATTTTCCTTGTTTTGTTTCAAGAGCTAATAACAATTGTCAAGACTAATAATTCCAAGTTTTCGTGTTCATGAGCTTAAGTCACTTCTGTCTTTCTTGAATGTTTTCACTTTCTTGTCGTTTTTTGTCGTGGCATCTTATTTGCGTGCAACATGTATGCCTTGATGTTGTTAAAACTGTGCATCGAACAGTGCACTGTACACAAAGATTTCGATTTAAAATTTTTAAAGACGCATTTTTCCGCGTAATTTTTTCTAATTAAAAAGTCTCTCGTTATTTTTGAAATAATGAGCTATGAACTTTCACCGCCTTTTTGATCTAAACGAAAATGCATTTTGGGTAGAACAAATTTTCCTCTAACCAAGACGTATCGAGAAAACGAAATTTTTTCAAACGTTTAAGATCGAGAACGATTTCGAGATTAAAGTACACGAAGGGGATAGGTTGATAAGCAGGACCAAAACAAGTAGAAATCGTTATTGGGGTCCCTAGATTGTAACGAATACCCTGATTTGAGAGTTACAAGTGCAAAGAGATTACGCACAAATTACAACAAAAGTTTCAATTTTACTTGTAAGGCTGGAAAAAGTCAGGTAAAAGCAAATTTAACCCTAGGAATTAAAAATTCATGTTTTGCGCTTACGTAAGCTTGCGAGGTGGTTTTCGAGCAGCATCTTCTTTTCATGATTATGCTTTCAACAAGGCGTGTTTAGTGAACACAAAACTAAAAGTGTATAATTTTAAACGCTCAAATTGTCTTTTTTTAAAAAAAATTGTCTCCTCAAGCCAAAAGCGTTACCGCTTATTCTACTTATTTCGACCGATCCTCTTCTATAGCAGTAAATTAGCAGTAAAAAGTTTTACCATAAAAAAAACGAGTGTTCAATTTTCGATCACATTGCTGTAATTTTAAGAAACCGCTTTCAAGAGCGTTAGTATAATGCTTTTGTTTATCAGCTGGTTTTTAGTTTTAAATTCTAAGAGTATCTTTAGTTCGTGAAAAGCTGAATAATTTTTTTAGCCGCTAAAAGCAAGAAGTTAATTCAAATTAAATTTTTCAAAAATTACATTCCTCTATACAGACAAATGAAAAAAAAATTGTTTGTGTGAATGTGTGTGCGTGTGATCAAACTCTTCCTCGAGGTTAAACTGCACAATTTTGATTTTTCTTACTTCATGCATATGAATACGAGAAACGCTTAAGGCTATTTATTTACAAAATTCCGCCTAGTTCGCTCAAAATAGTCAAAAAGATGTTCGATAACAATTTCACATGATTTCTACAACCATTTTGAGTTTTTGCATTTGATGCTTAGTACTGAGTAAATGCATTGTTTAACCATTTTGATTCATAATCAGTTAAAACTTCTCTTTTATTAAAGATACTTAAACTTTCTGAAACAAAAATATCAAGGTAAGTTTTCAATTTGGAATTATCTGCTTTTTTAAACGCGTTTTTGTACTGCAATATTCTTCCCCATCCATCTTTTTTCTTATAGCCAGTAGTTATATTTTTCAGTTTTTTTATAGCATTGACATTGAGATAAAATTTAAACTTCAAGTTAGCAGCAATTCTTTCCTAAACGCGGAATCTTTTTTGACTGTGCAACATCTTACTCGAACCATCTTTTATTACTGTAATCGTTGCATGTAATTTTCATTGATAAACCAACTGCGTGTCATCGTTCATTTGAAAATCAGTCACGAAGCCCATTTTTAGCCTTTCGATCACATGCCAAACAGAAGTCAATACTAAATTGCAACAGTAAAAACGTTTTTACTTTCTCTCGCGAGAATCAGAAAGTTTTGTTAAGAAGAAAGATTTAAGATGTGAAATTTGATTTCTGAGCGAAGGCACGAAGCCACAAAAGTTAATTAGCTACCTTAGAATTATTAAGAAAAAGTTTTCGTTCACATTTTTTATAATTCATCTTTTCAAGTCAAAGTGGTCAGTCATTTTTATGGTGCAATTAAACTTCATAAAACTTCAAATAATCAAAATCTTCGTAATGATCAAGATACGCGCCTTTAATTCTTAATTCGATAACTTCCTTTTAATTCTGAAAAGAAATCAAGAGCGTTTTTAATTACTAGTAACATTTCAGCACAATATTGCCAAAGTAGCCATGGCATAAAATAACAGTCTTCGAAAAAACGGTAATATTTTTTCACACATTGTGCACAATAATGCGGTGTGTAGAATGGTATCATCTGCATAACTGAAAACAATAGGAAAACCTTTACCTATAAACTTTGGAAAATGCTTGTTTTGTATAAAACTTTTTCATACGTCTGTCAATTTGGCTTGCCCAACATTTAAATTATCTCAAGCCGTCATATAATGGCGCCATTGAATAATAATTTTTATGGAGAGAATTATGGGTCAAATTTTGCATAAAACTGCCCAAGAAAAACAGTTTTTGAAAAAGAATTCCAGCAAAGCAAAAAACTTTGGCAAATAGGACCAATTAGGCCTTTCAGCTGAGCTCGAACAATTTCGAATGGCTGACGTAAAAAAGAATGACGGAAAATATTGAAACTTTTTTAAAAGATTGCTACGAATGCCAATGAGAAAATAATCATTTGAAAAATGAATTAAAAAACAGACTGTCTTGAAAATTTAAATCCTCAAATAGTTTAAAACCATTTATCAAAATCTAAAAAATAACTCAATGGGTGCAGAATATTGCTTGAAAAGTAAAAAAAAATACCCGCGTAATTAGGAAAGGCCGGAAATTTTTTTCTGCCATATATTTTCTTTTTTTTAAACTTTTTTTAAGCTGCCTCTTCTGAGTTGTCTACAAATGGTTTAAATTGAACGTAAATAGTTTTGCAAAACTTGGTTCCAAACGGATGATTTAGTAGGTCAATAGAACATTTTTGTTTTCTATTCAGATTTGATAACGAAAAATTGAAATGGAAACTTGATGCAGATGACAAAGTCTGGCTTTGTTTGCTTTTTTATTGTTTAGGTTTAATTTTTTTAGTTCTTATATTTTGAGGGCTTCAATTTTTAGGTTTTTAGTTTTTCACTTCTTAGATTGCGATGGGCGTAAAGTATTTAAAGTTACGATTGCTGGAATTTCGATCTGAAAAAACGACCAATCAAATGTTTCTAATAATCAAGATACGTGCATCTAGATCCCACTTCATCCTTTGTTTCAAATACAGAAGGCAAAATATTTCTTATTAAATAATCAAATCACAGCTATCAAAGAATTATGTTGTCTACTTTTCTCTCTTTTTAAGTTAGCCGTGTAAAAAACAATTGAAAAGTAAGTTTTTCAAGCAGTAAATTTTCACAGCTCTTTGCTTTGTCAAAATGCACAGTTTTTTGAGCGTAGGAATAACCACCGAAAATTGAGGTTGATTCCGTTAGGAAGTAGTTGCGCACTAGCACAGAGCTAGTTATTTTTTTTCGAAAAAATCAAAACAAAAATGATCTGTGTGGTAAAAATTTGTGTGGCATCCTGCTTGATATGAGTTTCAAAGTCTGGCTTGATGTTTGTTTTTTAAATGCTTAGACGTTCAATTGTTAGATCTTAGTTGTTTTGGGGGGTTTATCTTTTGGTTTATGTCAGTTTTTTAATTATTAGACGATGGAACCAAAATGGTCATTTGCATGATATATTTAAAACACGATTGCTAAAATTTCGATCAGAAAAAAACATCCTATCAAATCCTTCTAATACTCAAGATGGTGCATCGAGTTCCCATTTCCATACTTTTATTAATTTACTTGTACTAATGCTAATAGAACCAATTTTCAACTAATCACGAAACTGGAGTTTTGATCAAGTTTTTCTTGAGATCCAAATTGAAAGCCAAACTGATTCAAACGTTTTAAAAAAAAAAATTCAGAATTTTCTTTGCAGACCGGAATTGCGGTTGAGTTATAATAGTGTTGAAAGATAAATAAGACCAATTCAATGTCCTCAACTCAAGTTGGAAAGATTTATATTGCGGCTACTCAATTTGGAATGATTAGAAATTTATTATACGTAATACTTTTAATGCTGTCAGTTTTAGGACTGATGCAATTCTCTGCAAAAATTAAATGTAAAAAAATAAAACGAATAGTTTTTAATTTTGAGACTTTTTGTAAAAACCATCCCTCCACACGCCATATAAAGTACAAAGTGACAGATTTGCTCCTAGTAATAAATCAATTATGGCAAATAAGCTTCCTTCTACCAATTAAGAACGATTTTCCAAGACGGTTTAAATCTCCGCTTACACTTTCATAGCGCGAAATGGAGGCTGAGTAAGCAGAATGGTCTAAGAGCAGAATAGGTCTAATAGCAGAAAAAAAAAATTTCTAATTTTTACGGGCTAATTGATACTAAACAAGTAATAGAAACAAAATGGTGAAGTATATATATTTTTTTAATTTAAGCTCAGGACAACAATACCTTTTGAATGATATAAAAAAAATTCCGTCGAAAATGGTTAGTTACAAAATCGAAATTTGATGAAGAAAAAATCACCCGAGCACAAATAATCCGTTACTTCGTTACGAAATTTGAAACAAGACCAAATTGCTGTCCTCAATTCAGTTTGGAATGGCTTACCTTGCGGCTTACGCGTGTTATATGAACGTTTTTTCCGGCGATAATTAATTTTAACTAGCAGTTTAAAAAAATAACAAGTAGAAACTTGTTTGAAGATTGAGCTCAAGACAACAATATGTTTCGGATGTTATAAAAAATTGTCGTTAAAACTAGATAAAAAATTAAAAAGTCAAAATTTGACCGAGCAAAAATTCAACCCTTACGAGGCCAAACTGTGCACTGGATAGGCGCACATTTTTTTGTCTGTATGTTCCTAGATTCCAGAAACAAGTCTTTAAACATGTTAAATTTGTGTCGGAACGATCAAAGAAAACGAAAGACCAAAAGAAGAACAAAAAGAGCGTACTTGTTGCAGAATCCGCTTAAATTTCCGAAAAAGCACAGTTTGGCCTCGTAATGACCTGAGAATAAAATTTCCGTCACTAAAATAGTTGCAAAAACTACAATCTTTTTTTTGAACAGAACCATTGCTTGAATGCTAGTTATTGAACCATTGAAGCTAAGAAGCTTAGAGTTTCAAAGACGTTTCGACCGTTTTCCCACACTCAGATAAATCGTTCGAACCTTCTAATATGGACTCAATCATGACTGAAAGAGTTTATCTATCAAAATGATATATCTATCACTCAACCTCGAATGACATGTTGATTTGGTACCTAATTTTACGCAGAAAAATCAAAATACTTTGTGGTCTGAAGCAAATCAAGTCTAATTTTCTATTTTTTTTTTGAATTTTGTGTTTTTAAGGCAGTTGTTAAATCCGAAACTCGAGAAACCTATTTCCGAGCTTTTTGACACTGGAATTGTTTTTCTTAATCTTGTTAATTATAAAAAAGATCTGAAAAATGATCTATGACTCGACCCCATGCGAAGCTTCTTAACGTCGCCTGACTTCTGAACTTTAATTTTTGCTCTGACCAGAGAAGCTGCAAAAAAATTTTAGTAAATTTACTTGTGTTTTTTTTGCAGAATTCTATGTTTTACTGATAGTCATCTGATAAGGTCGAGTGATATCATAGCAGGCCCTTTCCAGTCATAATTTAAGCTCGATGAAAACTTTTATTTTTTTTTGTTACGCAGATGTGATTTTGGTGTAAACATTGTCTGATCGTCTTGCAAAGCAACCAGATAGTTTTGTTCATTTGTTCGTGTTAACTTAGAAAATTACCGACAACAGCCGAAGTTTTGTTTTAATTTACAGGTTGACTGTCATACTGTATCAGTTTTTGAGGTTCCCCTCTAGATTCCAAAGAGACAGCAGTTCGAAATTAACTGAAAAAGTTTTGATGTCCGCATATCTGTCTTGACTTGTAAATTTAATAGTATCATGCATATTAATATCACGCAAATCATTCTATAGATCTATGAAATCTATAAGTCACAAAATATAAACAACAACATTTAGTTTGATGTTTGATCATACTTGGGTAGTCTTAGCCTTGTCTACAATAAACATTCCACTTGGACTCATGGTCATTGGGGGTTGCAGTAAGTTGTTACTGCAATTCATTTTAATCTGCTGTTGATGCTGATGCTGATGGTGTTGCTGTTGTAGATTTATGGCGCTTCCGTTCCGACTGAATTGACGTGAGCTCTGTCGTTTGAGGCGCCACTCGATGGCAGTTTGGGTGAGTGAGGCGACTCGTGCTTTGAACTTCTCATCGGGTTCTCGTTTAGCGTCCTCGTCTTCCTCGTCCGAGCTCTCCTCGAAGCCCTGGCATCCTTGCTCCTTCCAGACATCCCACTTCTTAGTCAATTTTTTTACCATCTGAAAATAGAAAAGTTTTTATTTTTTGTCGCCACCGGTCCTGTTCAATTCAAGTTCAACCTTGGGGGAGGGGGTTGTCATTCATTTTTCCGTAGCCGGACCCTTCTTGAGGAGGCCGATAAAACTGACACCCTTTTAACCGTGACCGAAGTAGGATTCAAACGCACGCCCTCTCGTGTAAAGAGACGCGTGCCTTACCCCAATTCACCACAGCTGCGCTGGTCCTCGGTTTTCTTTTAAACATAGGTGAGTTGTTATGTTCCGACCAAAGAAGGTGGGAAAGAACTTTGTTGTGGAGTGCGTTCGATTCCAGATGCTTCAATTAAGCGTCAGATGAGGTGGAATCAGGGACGCCAAAAAGTATGATTTTCATTTCTGCTTTTAAAAAATAATAATCTTATTTCTGAAGAAAGAAAAAAAATAAAATTTCATTTGTTGCAAGAATTGTGCCAATAATCTAGTTGAAAAAGTTTTAACAGAAAAATTCAACTGAAATTGATGCTGATGGCTCAAATTCATTCGCAACTATTGATTGAACCAGGGGCGGATCTAGGATTTTCTCGAGGGGGGGGGACCTTTTTTTTTTTTTTAGGTCGACCAAATTGATTTTTTGAGCTCTCCCAAAGCACTGTTTTGCGTCTATTTTGGCAAAATTTTCTGCGCCGCAGGCAAATTTTTGAAAAAACAGTCAAAAAACCGTTTTTGGGCACTTTTTGAAAATTTTGACAAAAAAATTGCGTTTTTTTTGGCGCGCGCTCCCCCTCAAAGTTAGTATATATTGGCGCCGAAGGCGCCTTTAGAAAAATTTTAGGGTCGGTCCGGCAAAAATGGATTTCTGAAAAAGTATCAAAGGGGGGACCCTTTGGGTCGGCAGGGGGTCGAACCCCTGAGGGGGGGGGGGGGGGGGGGCGTCCGCCCCCCCCGCCCCCCCCCCTAAATCCGCCCCTGGATTGAACCATTTTTTCGTTCCAATACTCTCGATTGAGCAGCAAGAAATAGTTTTCTTCCAGTGCATAGACGCCAGGCAAACAAATAAACAGCGGCAATTCAGTCAGCAAGCGCGAGTAAACAAACTATGGGTACCCGTCCTATTATCATGTGTCGATTATCATGCCCATGATAAAGAATGTAGATTGAAGATTCGATATTTCATAGTTTTGTTTATTCAAATTGATAATTTTCAACAGTGTATTTTTAGCCGAAATTTAATTGAAGCGGAAATGAAGTTTTAAACGGACCGAACTAATAAACCTGCCCCCCGCTCCCTAAAGCAATATGAATGAAATACTGGGGTGGAAGATATTTAGTTGGTCTGTCTGGGGGAGGGTGTTAACTTGATTCACTTTGACTCTCCTCTAACAAATCAAGTGATTTGCGAAATAATTACTCAAAATTGTAGGCTTACTTGTCTTTTGTCAAAAACACACCAAGTTAGAGCATGCTAATAGGCGCACATGCTAATCGCTACACCCCCACAAACTCTAGCTTTTCGCGGCTGACTGTCATTGATAGTTACAATTATTTCAAACCGAAAAAATATATCATTTTACTTTGATCGAATGAAAAATAGGATCTTTTTAACAATCTCCCCACCCCCACCCCTGTTAAGAAAGGGGAGAGATTGTTAAGTAGATCCGAAAAATTGAAAAATAAATGAATTTCAAAAATTTTTTGAATATTATATTATTGCAATAAATTTATTGCATAATATACTTCACAATAAATAAACTTTTAGGCATCCCAGGGTGGAATGATATCATCATGTCAAATTATTTTCAGTTGTGAATAGTGATTATGACTAAAATTGACTAAAATTTTTTGATAATAATTTTGTGGTCGGAACATTCTGAGCTACTTGCGTGCCTTCTGTTTATTCTTATAGACATCTGATAAAAATTAGCTTGAAATGTTATTTCTGCTTTTCGAGGACACTATCTGCAAATTTCAGATAGTTAGCGGAGGGTACTTAACTAAATAAATTTTTGACTTTTTGTTTGCCGGTTTTAATTCTGATCTGCCTAAATCAAGTTTTTCCCGTTCATTATATGAACAGCAATTCTCATGAAAACAAAAATTGGTTTGGAAATTTCAGAGAAAGTAGCACAGCCATGGCTCACTTTCCAGACAATCAAATTGTTTATAAGGAAATAATAGTGGAAGTAACTGTGTCCGAAGAGAAGTCGGATATTTGAGGCCCATCATGATCCGTGATCAATGCTTGAGGTTTCGACCAGATTACGCACCCAAAATTAACCAAAAGTTGCGGTATAATTATATGACCAGTCGACATATTGACGACAGATTAAACAATTGATTGTTCTTTATGGTTCTTAGTCAAATCAATCAACCGTTTCAGGCAGATTTAGTTTTTAACAGGTCTCCTTTTAAAAATAATCTTCTCAGGGAAACAACAGCCAGAAAAAAAACAAAAGCTTGTTTGTTGGTGATTTTTGTTGTTTTTCTTTTTATTTTTCGCTTTATTTGTTCTTCTGGCATTTTAAGGGAAACAACAGCCAGAAAAAAAACAAAAGCTTGTTTGTTGGTGATTTTTGTTGTTTTTCTTTTTATTTTTCGCTTTATTTGTTCTTCTGGCATTTTAAGGGCCCATTTAAACCGAAACGCTTTGTTGGTAAAAGGAGCCAGTTGTACAAAGCACGAACGTTACTTGCTGATATGTGATATCTATGTTTCTATTAGTGTGGAACTTTGTTTAGATTAGAATCACTTGTGTAAATGAACACCAATTCTGGTTCGACTTGCTATGACTTTTTGTTTCGACTTGCGTAACGAAAGTAACGGTTGTTTCGACTTTCGTAACGAAAGTAACGGAATATTTGTGCTCGAGGGGGGAGGGGTTTCTTTAGACAAATTTCGACTTTTTAACCAGCCATTTTGACGGAAATTTTTTATATCATTGAAAAGGTATTGTTGTTCTGAACTTAAACTTGAAAAGATATCTCACCTGTGCTTAATTTTCGTAAAGTTATGGGGGTTTAAAAATTGCCATTTTGGACAATTTGCGACAATTAACGCGCGATATATTTCGCGCTATTAACGCGTAAGCGGAGATTTAATTCGCCCTGGAAATTGTTCCGAATTGGTTGAAGGAAGCTTATTTTGCATAATTTATTTGTTACTAGGATGATGGAGGATGATTTTCACAAGACAAAAAAATCGCATTTTTATGATTATTTTTCTCATTTTCTTTTGTTACATTTAATTTTTTCATGTTATTACTGCGCCATAAAAAAGGCAGTCGAAACCTGCAGGGCTTCGCCCTGATACAAGCAATCTTGTTTATGTATTAGCTTGTAAAACACACGGAGAAAAACATATCAGTCGATGGCGTAATTTTTTGTTTGCTTTTTTTGAAAACTGGAAGTTTAGCGCATATTATTTTTTAAAGATGGCATTGGCAAGGATATTGCAATCGGGGGATCTATTTAACAATCTTTCAAGTAATACTGTACACTGACTGAGCCTAAAGGTAAAGACTACGGCTGACACAGTGAAGATCCCAAGTTTGTATCTGATCAGGAACTATCTTTTTGTCAATGGGAAATAATATTCTGTTTTAAATGAAATTTTCAGCCTATTAAGTGCTTGCTTTTCTTTGTCGGCTTTGTTTTTTTTTGATTGAACAGATTTTGGATTGTTTTATATCGGTTTATTAGCCTGCGTGCTTGTGTTCTGCTTATTAGATCGTGCTTGTGTTCTGAGGGGAAGGTGGACTTAAATCGTTTATCTTAGTTTTGAATATAAGAAAAAACCGGCATGAAGAGTTTCTGCCAGGTATTTCCGTCTCTCTTACCGCTTGGTTATTATTGTGCCGATAATGATTTTGATCCGATTGTCTGGATTTTTCCCCTCAACTGTGGTCTGCCTGTTGAATAAATCTAGTGATATCAAAAGTGGTGCAAAAAAATTTTCTTAACCAGGAAAACTATAATTGTACTGTATTGTAGGGTGCGTAATATTGTGTTTGTTCTTTATTAGCTTTGCCCTTTGTGCTCGGTTGAATCAATTTTAGCACACTCATTCATTTATAAAACGCTAGTATTATTCATTAGTCTCATTGTTGAGACCGGATATGTTTGCTATTTTTGGACTGTTTTGATGGATCTGAAATTTTTATCAAAAATTTCAATGGGTATTAAGAGTACTTTTTGTGTGTGTAATTGGGTACTAAAATTGGTTTAGTCGAGCACAAAAAGCAAAGCTAGCAAAGAAGAAACACAAAATTATGTACCCTTCTTTTCTGATTAAGAAACCTTGTTGGTTGGCGCCAACAGAACTCGAAGTGGAAAAATGTTCAAATCCTTCAATTCAGCCCAAAAATGGAAAAAAATACCCCGTCTTTGCAAGTTTTTCGGCAGCCAAACTGAGCGCAAAAATTTTAGGTTTTTTTTTTCAAAAGATTTTTCGCCTCATTATAAGAAGCTAGAACAAATGATTTTAAATTTTCAGCCCAATTTTATACTCTAATGTATGAGAAAATTTGTAATTTGCCTATCTGGATGCTGAGATCATTTTGCAGATACAGCGCTTTATTCAAACCTAGTGGGTACTTTTCACCTCTGCGAAAACGGTTACCAGGATTATTGAGCGTGTCGAGACGGCGTAACGCTGCTTCTAACTGACTAAAAAAAACCAAAACATCTAATCTGACAACTCAGACAATTAACTTTGATCACCTTTTGCTTTCTCAAAAAAATCAAACGAAAAAGTGACATAACCAATTTAAAAACTTTCTGAAAAGAAATATCATGAGATGAAGGTTTTTGGTATGTTCACATGGCATATATTCGACAAACTAGGCGAAATTTTTTGCTCTAAGTTTGAATATCATCAGTTTTCAGATCGCAAAAATGAACGCCAAATGAAAAAACTGTCCTCCTACTACAATTCTCAACTCAAATTGAACTTTGAGTATTCCGAAAAGTTTCTCTTTTTTGTTTGTAGGTTTTCTTGAAATCTTCAAAATTTTTGTCTGTTTTTCCTAATATTCAAAGTTCAGACAACAATTTTGAAGATTGAAGATTTCAAGAAAACCTAAAAAAAAAAGTTTTCGGAATCTTCAGAATCCCACTACTTAAAAAGCGGGAAGCAACGAGAAACCAGATTTCGAGGCTGCTCAGCGAGAATTTTACGCAAAAAGAAAACACAAGAGAAAACACAAGAATTGCACAAGAGTTTTGAAAAACTGAAGCAAACTGAAAAGTTAATAAAAGTTGTTTAACTAACAAGCGCAAGACAGAACATTGGTCCTCTGGAGGCAACTTTTGATAATCTGATCAAGCAAGTAGCAAGGACAGCAAGAAGTAAGCTTTTTGTTGAGACGATCACAGAGCTGCACAAAAATATTAGAAACAACTGATCTCAAAATGACGAATCAAGAAGTAGACAACTAGAAGAGGTCAAATATTCTGTCGAAGTAGATAGCAACAGCCATTGAGAAGACTAAAGTGTCGCAAGCTGGTCGATCAATACCTATCAACCTCACAACAAAACTAATTTTCGTAAATGAAAGTAGAGAGAAGGACTTACAATCCAGACATCAAAATAGCAAAAAAGCAAGAAGCCAAAACTAAAAATTAGGAGCGTCAAAATATCGAGGCAAGGAGAACATCTAAAATATAATCTGAACAAACCAAATTTCAACTTGAAACAAAAGCAAAAGCGACGTGAATGTCAAGCGACCTGATTGTTGAAAAACTGGCTAAGCTGGAAACGCCGGAATTATGTGAGACTCCCTTTTTCCCCGTCAATTTCATGGCGCGAAGACAAAAACCAGAGCCGTACCAGCTCTTGAGCCCAAAAGGTTGACCCCGGACAACTCGCCCAAACACCTGTACAGAACAAACTTCAACAGGCTCGCAAGAAGATGATTGCTTGCAAGCTCAATTAAAAACAAAGAAAACAATCCACACGAAAGGAGCCGACCAAAAGGTTTATCGTTATTGTTACAAACTAAAAAAACCCATGAAAATAATCAGATTAGAAAAACCACAACAAAGCAACATCCGATCAGACCTTTTATCAAAATCTAAGCTTCAGTGCAGGGGCGGATCTAGGATTTTCTCGAGGGGGGGGGGCGGATTTTTAAAAAATTTTCCAAAATTTTGACGACCTTTTTTTTTTTTTTAGGTCGACCAAATTGATTTTTCGAGCTCTCCCAAAGCACTGTTTTGCCCCTATTTTGGCAAAGGTTTCTGCGCCGCAGGCAAATTTTTGAAAAAACAGTAAAAAAAAAAAAGCCGTTTTTGGGCACTTTTTGAAAAATTTTGACAAAAAAATAGCGTTTTTTTTGGCATGCGCTCCCCCTCAAAGTTAGTATATATTGGCGCCGAAGGCGCCTTTAGAAAAATTTTAGGGTCGGTCGGCCAAAAATGGATTTCTGAAAAAGTATCAAAGGGGGGACCCTTTGGGTCGGCAGGGGGTCGAATCCCTGAGGGGGGGGGGGGGGGGCGTCCGCCCCCCCGCCCCCCCCCCTAAATCCGCCCCTGCTTCAGTGTACCGATGAATCGAAGTGCCTTTTAAACCAGTTAAACTGAAGTTGGTGGAATTAAGTGAGACCCCCTTGGCTGACCGGAATTGTCAAAAAATCTCTTAGCAACTGTAGATGGTGCCTCGAATGATGACAGCATCGATATCAAAAACATAAAAAGGCTAGTTATTGGAAAATCCAGGCGACCAATCTTGTGTTAGACTATTTGAAAAAAAAATGTTTTCCACTTGGCTTAATCTTGCAAGAAATTTTGGTATATTTCATAATATAGTTATTGCACAGCTTGAAAAACCAACATGGAAGCTTTCAGCATGTTGCAGAACTCTCAGTCAATCATTAAATTTGCTCTTTTTGTTCAAACATGCCTGAACTTTGCACGCAGCACGAATGTTCTCGACGTCTGAATTTCGACTCAGTTTAAAAGAGCGCTTTCAAAGAGCTTCTGCTCAAACTGGGAGCAATTTGTAGTTATATTTCACAATAAACCGACACAATGAAGTTGAATTGAGTTATTTTAGCAAATCGTTGAATAACGAAGCAATTTTTCACTATGATTTGGTAATTTAGTTTTCCACTACTGAAAAATAAGCTTTTAAACGCCCTGGAGGACCAAAAGACCAGCAGGAAACCACACACCCTAAGGTTCATTCTAGACTGTCCGAAAATTAAAAAACGAGCAAAGTGTGTCCCCTGCAATATAGCTCACAAACTGTGCAATTGTATCAAACTTACATACATAAAAGAAATACAAATGATGATCAGCCGCAGAGTCGTTTGACCTTTTGGCATTGAAGGCTCGGCAAAAAACCATAATCGCATCCTGCGTACACAAACTAGAGGCAGTAAATAGCTCCAATTAAAGACCAGTAAACTGAGAATTAGATGTTTCCTCAGATTTTTTGACCAATTATAAAAGCAGCAGCTTGCTACATTTAATCAAGTTACTTGTCACGAGAAATTATATAAAAAAGAAGCTACTGCCCTCCGTGACAATGTATCCAGGGTGTTTTTTAACCAATAAAAATTTTCTCAGACTTCAGTTTCTTCGGTAAAACACAAACAGTTTCACAGGGAATCATGGAGCAGCAAATTATAGAAGTGAATTATATAAACATAAATAGCAAAATCTCTGGCTTTTTGCTATTCATCCGAAACCACTGAGCGATTCAATTTTTTTTCAAGACGTCTTTTGTCTCATTAGATCCCTCGCATAAAATCCGGAAATCGCCATAGTGATAACAATCTCGTCAAACCACAAAAACTGGAACCAAATTTGTCAATTTTACAATGCAGCAGCTGATAATAACATCAATTTTAGCAATGGCGCTCTGCAGCTACTGCAGTGTCTGTGGAAATATTTTCTAGGTTACGGAAAAAACGAGGTTGGGATGTCCGCCGAATTTGGGTAAAAGTTTTAATTTGTTCTTATCAAAAGTGGTGTGTCGAGTTTTGTGATTATTTTGAACAATCAAGGCAGACACAGGAATACTATTTTTTCAACGCGAAACTTTTTTTTGGTGCCCAAAATTAGCCAGTGTGTGTTAGATGCTCGTTACTCATCTCAATTGGATATGTTTTTAAATGCAGAAAACTTCAAGAGGAACTTTTAAATGGATGATATTGTGAAATGTATGTGGTAAAAGTTTGAGTGAAAGGGCAAAAAGTAGACAGCTAGCAGATGTCTATGGTGTAATTCTCAGGTGAACAGAGAAAAAAGTTTGAAACCCAGAGCAAAAAACTGAAAGAAGTCGAATGATTTGCAGTTAACGAATGATTCACAACTCAAAAAGCAGCAGACGCAGATACCACCAGCCATTTAGAAGACTCAAGTGTCGCAAACTGGTGGATCAATTGCTCAACCTCACAAAAAACTAATGAGAGTTTACTTTTTAAGTCCGCGAAAAAAAGCAAAAGCGACCGGAATTACATACAAGCGACCTGAATGTTAAAAACTGCCTAAGTCGGAAATGCCGGAATTAAGTGAGACTCCCGTGGTTGAGCGGAACGGTCAAATGTTCTCGTAGCAACTGCAGATAGCGCCTAGGTCGATGACAGCAATCAAGCTGAGTTATCGGAAAACCAAAGCCACCATCCACGGGTTAGGCTATTCAGAAAATGTAATCCGCTCTGCATTCTCTTGCTAGAAATTTTCGTAGACCTCAAATTATGGTTATTGCTTAGCTTAAAAAATCCTTGTTCAACATTTCATTAAGTTGCATGTCCCTTTATCAAACATTAAATAAGCTTATATTGTGTAAGCATGCCTGAATTGTTTTTAGAAGTTACGGATGATTTTGAGATCTGAGTTTCCAACGCGTTTTACAGTGCACTTTCAGAAATCTTCTGTTAAAAAAGGAGCAGCTGGTTTCTTTTCAAAATCAGCCGACAAAAGGCCGTTAAAATGAGTTATTTTAGCTATTGGCTAAAAAAAAATTTTTTCGCGATGAGTTGACAAATGTAGTTTTCCACCACCAGAAAGTCAGATTTTAGACGCTTCGAAGAGTAAAAAACAAACAAAAACCACACTTTTTGCATCTTTCGCTCCTCCTAGACGTCCGAAAAGGGCCGAGTTTTGTGACGACTCAACTGTGAACAATCAACGCAGACAAAGGAAAACGATTTAATCAATGCAAAGCATATTTTCCTTCCAGACATGCCACTTCTTATTCAATTTTTTTACCATCTGAAAATAGAAAAGTTGTCCTGTTCAATTCAAGCTCAACCGCGGGGGAGGGGGTTGTCATTCAATTTAGCGGCAGCCGGACCCACCTTGAGGAGGCAGATAAAACTGACACTCTTCCAACCTTGACCGATGTAGGATTCAAACGCACGCCCTCTCGTGTTAAGTGACGCGTGCCTTACCCCACTTCACCACAGCTGCGCTGGTCCTCGGTTTTCTTTTAAACATAGGTGAGTTGTTGTTGTTCCGACCAAAGAAGGTGTGAAAGAACTTTGTTTTGGAGTGCGTTCGATTCCAGATGCTTCAATTAAGCGCCAGATGAGGTGGAATCAGGGACACCAAAAAGTATGATTTTCATTTCTGCTTTTAAAAAAAATATCTTACTTCTGAAGAAAGAAAAGTATAAAATTTCATATGTTGCAAGAATTGTGCCAATAATCTAGTTGAGAAAGTTTCGACAGAAAAATTCAAAAAGCAAAAGACGCAGATACCACCAGCCATTTAGAAGACTCAAGTGTCGCAAACTGGTGGATCAATTGCTCAACCTCACAAAAAACTAATGAGAGTTTACTTTTTAAGTCCGCGAAAAAAAGCAAAAGCGACCGGAATTACATACAAGCGACCTGAATGTTAAAAACTGCCTAAGTCGGAAATGCCGGACTTAAGTGAGACTCCCGTGGTTGAGCGGAACGGTCAAATGTTCACGTAGCAACTGCAGATAGCGCCTAGGTCGATGACAGCAATCAAGCTGAGTTATCGGAAAACCAAAGCCACCATCCACGGGTTAGGCTATTCAGAAAATGTAATCCGCTCTGCATTCTCTTGCTAGAAATTTTCGTAGACCTCAAATTATGGTTATTGCTTAGCTTAAAAAACCCTTATTCAACATTTCATTAAGTTGCATGTCCCTTTATCAATCATTAAATATGCTTATATTGTGTAAGCATGCCTGAATTGTTTTTAGAAGTTACGGATGATTTTGAGATCTGAGTTTCCAACGCGTTTTACAGTGCACTTTCAGAAATCTTCTGTTAAAAAAGGAGCAGCTGGTTTCTTTTCAAAATCAGCCGACAAAAGGCCGTTAAAATGAGTTATTTTAGCTATTGGCTAAAAAAATTTTTTTCGCGATGAGTTGACAAATGTAGTTTTCCGCCACCAGAAAGTCAGATTTTAGACGCTTCGAAGAGTAAAAAACAAACAAAAACCACACTTTTTGCATCTTTCGCTCCTCCTAGACGTCCGAAAAGGGCCGAGTTTTGTGACGACTCAACTGTGAACAATCAACGCAGACAAAGGAAAACGATTTAATCAATGCAAAGCATATTTTCCTTCCAGACATGCCACTTCTTATTCAATTTTTTTACCATCTGAAAATAGAAAAGTTGTCCTGTTCAATTCAAGCTCAACCGCGGGGGAGGGGGTTGTCATTCAATTTAGCGGCAGCCGGACCCACCTTGAGGAGGCAGATAAAACTGACACTCTTCCAACCTTGACCGATGTAGGATTCAAACGCACGCCCTCTCGTGTTAAGTGACGCGTGCCTTACCCCACTTCACCACAGCTGCGCTGGTCCTCGGTTTTCTTTTAAACATAGGTGAGTTGTTGTTGTTCCGACCAAAGAAGGTGTGAAAGAACTTTGTTTTGGAGTGCGTTCGATTCCAGATGCTTCAATTAAGCGCCAGATGAGGTGGAATCAGGGACACCAAAAAGTATGATTTTCATTTCTGCTTTAAAAAAAAATATCTTACTTCTGAAGAAAGAAAAGTATAAAATTTCATATGTTGCAAGAATTGTGCCAATAATCTAGTTGAGAAAGTTTCGACAGAAAAATTCAATTGAAATTGATGCTGATGGCTCAAATTCATTCGCAACTATTGATTGAACCGTTTTTTCGTTCCAATACTCTCAATTGAGCAGCAAGAAATAGTTTTCTTCCAGTGCATAGACGCCAGGCAAACAAATAAACAGCGGCAATTCAGTCAGCAAGCGCGAGTCAACAAACTATGGGTACCGTCCTACTAGCATGTGTCTCGATTAGCATGCGTGCATGCCCATGTTAAAGAATGTAGATTGAAGATTCGATATTTCAACGTTTTGTTTATTTAAATTAGTAATGTTCAACAGTGTATTCTTAGCCGAAATTTAATTTAAGCGAAAATGAAGTTTTAAACGGACCGAACTAAAAAAATCGCCCCCCGCTCCCTAAAGCAATATGAATGAAATACTGGGGTGGAAGATATTTAGTTGGTCTGTCTGGGTGGGGGGGGTGTGTTAACTTGATTTACTTTGACTCTCCTCTAACAAATCAAGTGGTTTGCGAAATAATTACCTAAAATTGTAGGCCTACTTGTCTTTTGTCTAAAGCACACCAAGTTAGAGCATGCTAATAGGCGCACATGCTAATCGCTACACCCCCAGAAACTCTAGCTTTTCGCGGCTGACTGTCATTGATAGTGACAATTATTTCAAACCGAAAAAATATATCATTTTACTTTGATCGAATGAAAAATAGGATCTTTTTAACAATCTCCCCACCCCCACCCTTGTTAAGAAAGGGAAGATATTGTTAAGTAGATCCGAAAAATTGAAAAATAAAAGAATTTCAAAAATTTTTTGAATATTATATTATTGGAATAAATTTATTGCATAATATACTTCACAAGAAATAAGCTTTTAGGCATCCCAGGGTGGAATGATATCATCATGTCAAATTACTTTCAGTTGTGAATAGTGATTATGACTAAAATTGACTAAAATTTTTTGATAATAATTTTGTGGTCGGAACATTCTGAGCTACTTGCGTGCCTTCTGTTTATTCTTATAGACATCTGATAAAAATTAGCTTGAAATGTTATTTCTGCTTTTCGAGGACACTATCTGCAAATTTCAGATAGTTAGCGGAGGGTACTTAACTAAATAAATTTTTGACTTTTTGTTTGCCGGTTTTAATTCTGATCTGCCTAAATCAAGTTTTTCCCGTTCATTATATGAACAGCAATTCTCATGAAAACAAAAATTGGTTTGGAAATTTCAGAGAAAAGTAGCACAGCCATGGCTCACTTTCCAGACAATCAAATTGTTTATAAGGAAATAATAGTGGAAGTGACTGTGTCCGAAGAGAAGTCGGATATTTGAGGCCCATCATGATCCGTGATCAATGCTTGAGGTTTCGACCAGATTACGCACCCAAAATTAACCAAAAGTTGCAGTATAATTATATGACCAGTCGACATATTGACGACAGATTAGACAATTGATTGTTCTTTATGGTTCTTAGTCAAATCAATCAACCGTTTCAGGTAGATTTAGTTTTTAACAGGTCTCCTTTTAAAAATAATCTTCTCAGGGAAACAACAGCCAGAAAAAAAACAAAAGCTTGTTTGTTGGTCATTTTTGTTGTTTTTCTTTTTATTTTTCGCTTTATTTGTTCTTCTGGCATTTTAAGGGCCCATTTAAACCGAAACGCTTTGTTGGTAAAAGGAGCCAGTTGTACAAAGCACGAACGTTACTTGCTGATATGAGATATCTATGTTTCTATTGGTGTGGAACTTTGTTTAGATTAGAATCACTTGTGTAAATGAACACCAATTCTGGTTCGACTTGCTATGACTTTTTGTTTCGACTTGCGTAACGAAAGTAACGGTTGTTTTGACTTTCGTAACGAAAGTAACGGAATATTTGTGCTCGAGGGGGGAGGGGTTTCTTTAGACAAATTTCGACTTTTTAACCAGCCATTTTGACGGAAATTTTTTATATAATTGAAAAGGTATTGTTGTTCTGAACTTAAACGTGAAAAGATATCTCACCTGTGCTCAATTTTTGTAAAGTTATGGGGGTTTAAAAATTGCCATTTTGGTTAATTTGGGACAATTAACGCGCGATATACTTCGCGCTATTAACGCGTAAGCGGAGATTTAATTCGCCCTGGAAATTGTTCCGAATTGGTTGAAGGAAGCTTATTTTGCATAATTTATTTGTTACTAGGATGATGGAGGATGATTTTCACAAGACAAAAAAATCGCATTTTTATGATTAATTTTTCTCATTTTCTTTTGTTACATTTAATTTTTTCATGTTATTACTGCGCCATAAAAAAGGCAGTCGAAACCTGCAGGGCTTCGCCCTGATACAAGCAATCTTGTTTATGTATTAGCTTGTAAAACACACGGAGAAAAACATATCAGTCGATCGCGTAATTTTTTGTTTGCTTTTATTGAAAACTGGAAGTTTAGCGCATATTATTTTTTAAAGATGGCATTGGCAAGGATATTGCAATCGGGGGATCTATTTAACAATCTTTCAAGTAATACTGTACACTGACTGAGCCTAAAGGTAAAGACTACGACTGACACAGTGAAGATCCCAAGTTTGTATCTGATCAGGAACTATCTTTTTGTCAATGGGAAATAATATTCTGTTTTAAATGAAATTTTCAGCCTATTAAGTGCTTGCTTTTCTTTGTCGGCTTTGTTTTTTTTATTGAACAGATTTTGGGTTGTTTTATATCGGTTTATTAGCCTATTTTTTGGTCTTTAGATAAGCAGAAAACTTTTTTAGGTGCGTGCTTGTGTTCTGAGGGGAAGGTGGACTTAAATCGTTTATCTTAGTTTTGAATATAAGAAAAAACCGGCATGAAGAGTTTTTGCCAGGTATTTCCGTCTCTCTTACCGCTTGGTTATTATTGTGCCGATAATGATTTTGATCCGATTGTCTGGATTTTTCCCCTCAACTGTGGTCTGCCTGTTGAATAAATCTAGTGATATCAAAAGTGGTGCAAAAAAATTTTCTTAACCAGGAAAACTATAATTGTACTGTATTGTAGGGTGCGTAATATTGTGTTTGTTCTTTATTAGCTTTGCCCTTTGTGCTCGGTTGAATCAATTTTTGCACACTCATTCATACATAAAACGCTAGTATTATTCATTAGTCTCGTTGTTGAGACCGGATATGTTTGCTATTTTTGGACTGTTTTGAAGGATCTGAAATTTTTATCAAAAAATTCAATGAGTATTAAGAGTACTTTTTGTGTGTGTAATTGGGTACTAAAATTGGTTTAGTCGAGCACAAAAAGCAAAGCTAGCAAAGAAGAAACACAAAATTATGTACCCTTCTTTTCTGATTAAGAAACCTTGTTGGTTGGCGCCAACAGAACTCGAAGTGGAAAAATGTTCAAATCCTTCAATTCAGCCCAAAAATGGAAAAAAATACCCCGTCCTTGCAAGTTTTTCGGCAGCCAAATTGAGCGCAAAAATTTTAGGTTTTTTTTCAAAAAATTTTTCGCCTCATTATAAGAAGCTAGAACAAATGATTTTAAATTTTCAGCCCAATTTTATACTCTAATGTATGAGAAAATTTGTAATTTGCCTATCTGGATGCTGAGATCATTTTGCAGATACAGCGCTTTATTCAAACCTAGTGGGTACTTTTCACCTCTGCGAAAACGGTTACCAGGATTATTGAGCGTGTCGAGACGGCGTAACGCTGCTTCTAACTGACTAAAAAAACCAAAACATCTAATCTGACAACTCAGACAATTAACTTTGATCACCTTTTGCTTTCTCAAAAAAATCAAAGGAAAAAGTGACATAACCAATTTAAAAACTTTCTGAAAAGAAATATCAGGAGTTGAAGGTTTTTGAAGGTATGTTCACATGGCATATATTCGACAAACTAGGCGAAATTTTTTGCTCTAAGTTTGAATATCATCAGTTTTCAGATCGGAAAAATGAATGCCAAATGAAAAAACTGTCCTCGTACTACAATTCTCAACTCAAATTGAACTTTGAATATTCCGAAAAGTTTATCTTTTTTGTTTGTAGGTTTTCTTGAAATCTTCAAAATTTTTGTCTGTTTTTCCTAATATTCAAAGTTCAGACAACAATTTTGAAGATTGAAGATTTCAAGAAAACCTAAAAAAAAAAAGTTTTCGGAATCTTCAGAATCCTACTACTTAAAAAGCGGGAAGCAACGAGAAACCAGATTTCGAGGCTGCTCAGCGAGAATTTTACGCAAAAAGAAAACACAACAGAAAACACAAGAATTGCACAAGAGTTTTGAAAAACTGAAGCAAACTGAAAAGTTAATAAAAGTTGTTTAACTAACAAGCGCAAGACAGAACATTGGTCCTCTGGAGGCAACTTTTGATAATCTGATCAAGCAAGTAGCAAGGACAGCAAGAAGTAAGCTTTTTGTTGAGACGATCACAGAGCTGCACAAAAATATTAGAAACAACTGATCTCAAACTGACGAATCAAGAAGTAGACAACTAGAAGAGGTCAAATATTTTGTCGAAGTAGATAGCAACAGCCATTGAGAAGACTAAAGTGTCGCAAGCTGGTGGATCAATACCTATCAACCTCACAACAAAACTAATTTTCGTAAATGAAAGTAGAGAGAAGGACTTACAATCCAGACATCAAAATAGCAAAAAAGCAAGAAGCCAAAACTAAAAATTAGGAGCGTCAAAATATCGAGGCAAGGAGAACATCTAAAATATAATCTGAACAAACCAAATTTCAACTTGAAACAAAAGCAAAAGCGACGTGAATGTCAAGCGACCTGATTGTTGAAAAACTGGCTAAGCTGGAAATGCCGGAATTATGTGAGACTCCCTTTTTCCCCGTCAATTTCATGGCGCGAAAACAAAAACCAGAGCCGTACCAGCTCCTGAGCCCAAAAGGTTGACCCCGGACAACTCGCCCAAACACCTGTACAGAACAAACTTCAACAGGCTCGCAAGAAGATGATTGCTTGCAAGCTCAATTAAAAACAAAGAAAACAATCCACACGAAATGAGCCGACCAAAAGGTTTATCGTTATTGTTACAAACTAAAAAAATTCTATGAAAATAATCAGATTAGAAAAAGCACAACAAAGCAACATCCGATCAGACCTTTTATCAAAATCTAAGCTTCAGTGTACCGATGAATCGAAGTGCCTTTTAAACCAGTTAAGCTGAAGTTGGTGGAATTAAGTGAGACCCCCTTGGCTGACCGGAATTGTCAAAAATCTCTTAGCAACTGTAGATGGTGCCTCGAATGATGACAGCATCGATATCAAAAACATAAAAAGGCTAGTTATTGGAAAATCCAGGCGACCAATCTTGTGTTAGACTATTTGAAAAAAAAAAGTTTTCCACTTGGCTTAATCTTGCAAGAAATTTTGGTATATTTCATAATATAGTTATTGCACAGCTTGAAAAACCAACATGGAAGCTTTCAGCATGTTGCATCTCTCAGTCAATCATTAAATTTGCTCTTTTTGTTCAAACATGCCTGAACTTTGCACGCAGCACGAATGTTCTCGACGTCTGAATTTCGACTCAATTTAAAAGAGCGCTTTCAAATAGCTTCTGCTCAAACTGGGAGCAATTTGTAGTTATATTTCAAAATAAACCGACACAATGAAGTTGAATTGAGTTATTTTAGCAAATCGTTGAATAACGAAGCAATTTTTCACTATGATTTGGTAATTTAGTTTTCCACTACTGAAAAATAAGCTTTTAAACGCCCTGGAGGACCAAAAGACCAGCAGGAAACCACACACCCTAAGGTTCATTCTAGACTGTCCGAAAATTAAAAAACGAGCAAAGTGTGTCCCCTGCAATATAGCTCACAAACTGTGCAATTGTATCAAACTTACATACATAAAAGAAATACAAATGATGATCAGCCGCAGAGTCGTTTGACCTTTTGGCATTGAAGGCTCGGCAAAAAACCATAATCGCATCCTGCGCACACAAACTAGAGGCAGTAAATAGCTCCAATTAAAGACCAGTAAACTGAGAATTAGATGTTTCCTCAGATTTTTTGACCAATTATAAAAGCAGCAGCTTGCTACATTTAATCAAGTTACTTGTCACGAGAAATTATATAAAAAAGAAGCTACTGCCCTCCATGACAATGTATCCAGGGTGATTTTTAACCAATAAAAATTTTCTCAGACTTCAATTTCTTCGATAAAACACAAACAGTTTCACAGGGAATCATGGAGCAGCAAATTATAGAAGTGAATTACATAAACATAAATAGCAAAATCTCTGGCTTTGTGCTATTCATCCGAAACCACTGAGCGATTCAATTTTTTTTCAAGACGTCTTTTGTCTCATTAGATCCCTCGCATAAAATCCGGGAATCGCCACAGTGATAACAATCTCGTCAAACCACAAAAACTGGAACCAAATTTGTCAATTTTACAATGCAGCAGCTGATAATAACATCAATTTTAGCAATGGCGCTCTGCAGCTACTGCAGTGTCAGTGGAAATATTTTCTAGGTTACGGAAAAAACGAGGTTGGGATGTCCGCCGAATTTGGGTAAAAGTTTTAATTTGTTCTTATCAAAAGTGGTGTGTCGAGTTTTGTGATTATTTTGAACAATCAAGGCAGACACAGGAATACTATTTTTTCAACGCGAAACTTTTTTTTGGTGCCCAAAATTAGCCAGTGTGTGTTAGATGCTCGTTACTCATCTCAATTGGATATGTTTTTAAATGCAGAAAACTTCAAGAGGAACTTTTAAATGGATGATATTGTGAAATGTATGTGGTAAAAGTTTGAGTGAAAGGGCAAAAAGTAGACAGCTAGCAGATGTCTATGGTGTAATTCTCAGGTGAACAGAGAAAAAAGTTTGAAACCCAGAGCAAAAAACTGAAAGAAGTCGAATGATTTGCAGTTAACGAATGATTCACAACTCAAAAAGCAGCAGACGCAGATACCACCAGCCATTTAGAAGACTCAAGTGTCGCAAACTGGTGGATCAATTGCTCAACCTCACAAAAAACTAATGAGAGTTTACTTTTTAAGTCCGCGAAAAAAACAAAAGCGACCGGAATTACATACAAGCGACCTGAATGTTAAAAACTGCCTAAGTCGGAAATGCCGGAATTAAGTGAGACTACCGTGGTTGAGCGGAACGGTCAAATGTTCTCGTAGCAACTGCAGATAGCGCCTAGGTCGATGACAGCAATCAAGCTGAGTTATCGGAAAACCAAAGCCACCATCCACGGGTTAGGCTATTCAGAAAATGTAATCCGCTCTGCATTCTCTTGCTAGAAATTTTCGTAGACCTCAAATTATGGTTATTGCTTAGCTTAAAAAACCCTTATTCAACATTTCATTAAGTTGCATGTCCCTTTATCAATCATTAAATATGCTTATATTGTGTAAGCATGCCTGAATTGTTTTTAGAAGTTACGGATGATTTTGAAATCTGAGTTTCCAACGCGTTTTACAGTGCACTTTCAGAAATCTTCTGTTAAAAAAGGAGCAGCTGGTTTCTTTTCAAAATCAGCCGACAAAAGGCCGTTAAAATGAGTTATTTTAGCTATTGGCTAAAAACAATTTTTTTCGCGATGAGTTGACAAATGTAGTTTTCCGCCACCAGAAAGTCAGATTTTAGACGCTTCGAAGAGTAAAAAACAAACAAAAACCACACTTTTTGCATCTTTCGCTCCTCCTAGACGTCCGAAAAGGGCCGAGTTTTGTGACGACTCAACTGTGAACAATCAACGCAGACAAAGGAAAACGATTTAATCAATGCAAAGCATATTTTCCTTCCAGACATCCCACTTCTTATTCAATTTTTTTACCATCTGAAAATAGAAAAGTTGTCCTGTTCAATTCAAGCTCAACCGCGGGGGAGGGGGTTGTCATTCAATTTAGCGGCAGCCGGACCCACCTTGAGGAGGCAGATAAAACTGACACTCTTCCAACCTTGACCGATGTAGGATTCAAACGCACGCCCTCTCGTGTTAAGTGACGCGTGCCTTACCCCACTTCACCACAGCTGCGCTGGTCCTCGGTTTTCTTTTAAACATAGGTGAGTTGTTGTTGTTCCGACCAAAGAAGGTGTGAAAGAACTTTGTTTTGGAGTGCGTTCGATTCCAGATGCTTCAATTAAGCGCCAGATGAGGTGGAATCAGGGACACCAAAAAGTATGATTTTCATTTCTGCTTTAAAAAAAAATATCTTACTTCTGAAGAAAGAAAAGTATAAAATTTCATATGTTGCAAGAATTGTGCCAATAATCTAGTTGAGAAAGTTTCAACAGAAAAATTCAATTGAAATTGATGCTGATGGCTCAAATTCATTCGCAACTATTGATTGAACCGTTTTTTTGTTCCAATACTCTCAATTGAGCAGCAGGAAATAGTTTTCTTCCAGTGCATAGACGCCAGGCAAACAAATAAACAGCGGCAATTCAGTCAGCAAGCGCGAGTAAACAAACTATGGGTACCGTCCTACTAGCATGTGTCTCGATTAGCATGCGTGCATGCCCATGTTAAAGAATGTAGATTGAAGATTCGATATTTCAACGTTTTGTTTATTCAAATTAGTAATGTTCAACAGTGTATTCTTAGCCGAAATTTAATTTAAGCGAAAATGAAGTTTTAAACGGACCGAACTAATAAAATCGCCCCCCGCTCCCTAAAGCAATATGAATGAAATACTGGGGTGGAAGATATTTAGTTGGTCTGTCTGGGTGGGGGGGGGGGTGTTAACTTGATTTACTTTGACTCTCCTCTAACAAATCAAGTGGTTTGCGAAATAATTACCTAAAATTGTAGGCTTACTTGTCTTTTGTCTAAAACACACCAAGTTAGAGCATGCTAATAGGCGCACATGCTAATCGCTACACCCCCAGAAACTCTAGCTTTTCGCGGCTGACTGTCATTGATAGTGACAATTATTTCAAACAGAAAAAATATATCATTTTACTTTGATCGAATGAAAAATAGGATCTTTTTAACAATCTCCCCACCCCCACCCTTGTTAAGAAAGGGAAGATATTGTTAAGTAGATCCGAAAAATTGAAAAATAAAAGAATTTCAAAAAATTTTTGAATATTATATTATTGGAATAAATTTATTGCATAATATACTTCACAAGAAATAAGCTTTTAGGCATCCCAGGGTGGAATGATATCATCATGTCAAATTACTTTCAGTTGTGAATAGTGATTATGACTAAAATTGACTAAAATTTTTTGATAATAATTTTGTGGTCGGAACATTCTGAGCTACTTGCGTGCCTTCTGTTTATTCTTATAGACATCTGATAAAAATTAGCTTGAAATGTTATTTCTGCTTTTCGAGGACACTATCTGCAAATTTCAGATAGTTAGCGGAGGGTACTTAACTAAATAAATTTTTGACTTTTTGTTTGCCGGTTTTAATTCTGATCTGCCTAAATCAAGTTTTTCCCGTTCATTATATGAACAGCAATTCTCATGAAAACAAAAATTGGTTTGGAAATTTCAGAGAAAAGTAGCACAGCCATGGCTCACTTTCCAGACAATCAAATTGTTTATAAGGAAATAATAGTGGAAGTGACTGTGTCCGAAGAGAAGTCGGATATTTGAGGCCCATCATGATCCGTGATCAATGCTTGAGGTTTCGACCAGATTACGCACCCAAAATTAACCAAAAGTTGCAGTATAATTATATGACCAGTCGACATATTGACGACAGATTAGACAATTGATTGTTCTTTATGGTTCTTAGTCAAATCAATCAACCGTTTCAGGTAGATTTAGTTTTTAACAGGTCTCCTTTTAAAAATAATCTTCTCAGGGAAACAACAGCCAGAAAAAAAACAAAAGCTTGTTTGTTGGTCATTTTTGTTGTTTTTCTTTTTATTTTTCGCTTTATTTGTTCTTCTGGCATTTTAAGGGCCCATTTAAACCGAAACGCTTTGTTGGTAAAAGGAGCCAGTTGTACAAAGCACGAACGTTACTTGCTGATATGAGATATCTATGTTTCTATTGGTGTGGAACTTTGTTTAGATTAGAATCACTTGTGTAAATGAACACCAATTCTGGTTCGACTTGCTATGACTTTTTGTTTCGACTTGCGTAACGAAAGTAACGGTTGTTTTGACTTTCGTAACGAAAGTAACGGAATATTTGTGCTCGAGGGGGGAGGGGTTTCTTTAGACAAATTTCGACTTTTTAACCAGCCATTTTGACGGAAATTTTTTATATAATTGAAAAGGTATTGTTGTTCTGAACTTAAACGTGAAAAGATATCTCACCTGTGCTCAATTTTTGTAAAGTTATGGGGGTTTAAAAATTGCCATTTTGGTTAATTTGGGACAATTAACGCGCGATATACTTCGCGCTATTAACGCGTAAGCGGAGATTTAATTCGCCCTGGAAATTGTTCCGAATTGGTTGAAGGAAGCTTATTTTGCATAATTTATTTGTTACTAGGATGATGGAGGATGATTTTCACAAGACAAAAAAATCGCATTTTTATGATTATTTTTCTCATTTTCTTTTGTTACATTTAATTTTTTCATGTTATTACTGCGCCATAAAAAAGGCAGTCGAAACCTGCAGGGCTTCGCCCTGATACAAGCAATCTTGTTTATGTATTAGCTTGTAAAACACACGGAGAAAAACATATCAGTCGATCGCGTAATTTTTTGTTTGCTTTTATTGAAAACTGGAAGTTTAGCGCATATTATTTTTTAAAGATGGCATTGGCAAGGATATTGCAATCGGGGGATCTATTTAACAATCTTTCAAGTAATACTGTACACTGACTGAGCCTAAAGGTAAAGACTACGGCTGACACAGTGAAGATCCCAAGTTTGTATCTGATCAGGAACTATCTTTTTGTCAATGGGAAATAATATTCTGTTTTAAATGAAATTTTCAGCCTATTAAGTGCTTGCTTTTCTTTGTCGGCTTTGTTTTTTTTTATTGAACAGATTTTGGGTTGTTTTATGTCGGTTTATTAGCCTATTTTTTGGTCTTTAGATAAGCAGAAAACTTTTTTAGGTGCGTGCTTGTGTTCTGAGGGGAAGGTGGACTTAAATCGTTTATCTTAGTTTTGAATATAAGAAAAAACCGGCATGAAGAGTTTTTGCCAGGTATTTCCGTCTCTCTTACCGCTTGGTTATTATTGTGCCGATAATGATTTTGATCCGATTGTCTGATTTTTCCCCTCAACTGTGGTCTGCCTGTTGAATAAATCTAGTGATATCAAAAGTGGTGCAAAAAAATTTTCTTAACCAGGAAAACTATAATTGTACTGTATTGTAGGGTGCGTAATATTGTGTTTGTTCTTTATTAGCTTTGCCCTTTGTGCTCGGTTGAATCAATTTTAGCACACTCATTCATACATAAAACGCTAGTATTATTCATTAGTCTCGTTGTTGAGACCGGATATGTTTGCTATTTTTGGACTGTTTTGAAGGATCTGAAATTTTTATCAAAAAATTCAATGAGTATTAAGAGTACTTTTTGTGTGTGTAATTGGGTACTAAAATTGGTTTAGTCGAGCACAAAAAGCAAAGCTAGCAAAGAAGAAACACAAAATTATGTACCCTTCTTTTCTGATTAAGAAACCTTGTTGGTTGGCGCCAACAGAACTCGAAGTGGAAAAATGTTCAAATCCTTCAATTCAGCCCAAAAATGGAAAAAAATACCCCGTCTTTGCAAGTTTTTCGGCAGCCAAATTGAGCGCAAAAATTTTAGGTTTTTTTTCAAAAGATTTTTCGCCTCATTATAAGAAGCTAGAACAAATGATTTTAAATTTTCAGCCCAATTTTATACTCTAATGTATGAGAAAATTTGTAATTTGCCTATCTGGATGCTGAGATCATTTTGCAGATACAGCGCTTTATTCAAACCTAGTGGGTACTTTTCACCTCTGCGAAAACGGTTACCAGGATTATTGAGCGTGTCGAGACGGCGTAACGCTGCTTCTAACTGACTAAAAAAACCAAAACATCTAATCTGACAACTCAGACAATTAACTTTGATCACCTTTTGCTTTCTCAAAAAAATCAAAGGAAAAAGTGACATAACCAATTTAAAAACTTTCTGAAAAGAAATATCAGGAGTTGAAGGTTTTTGAAGGTATGTTCACATGGCATATATTCGACAAACTAGGCGAAATTTTTTGCTCTAAGTTTGAATATCATCAGTTTTCAGATCGGAAAAATGAATGCCAAATGAAAAAACTGTCCTCGTACTACAATTCTCAACTCAAATTGAACTTTGAATATTCCGAAAAGTTTATCTTTTTTGTTTGTAGGTTTTCTTGAAATCTTCAAAATTTTTGTCTGTTTTTCCTAATATTCAAAGTTCAGACAACAATTTTGAAGATTGAAGATTTCAAGAAAACCTAAAAAAAAAGTTTTCGGAATCTTCAGAATCCTACTACTTAAAAAGCGGGAAGCAACGAGAAACCAGATTTCGAGGCTGCTCAGCGAGAATTTTACGCAAAAAGAAAACACAACAGAAAACACAAGAATTGCACAAGAGTTTTGAAAAACTGAAGCAAACTGAAAAGTTAATAAAAGTTGTTTAACTAACAAGCGGAAGACAGAACATTGGTCCTCTGGAGGCAACTTTTGAGAATCTGATCAAGCAAGTAGCAAGGACAGCAAGAAGTAAGCTTTTTGTTGAGACGATCACAGAGCTGCACAAAAATATTAGAAACAACTGATCTCAAAATGACGAATCAAGAAGTAGACAACTAGAAGAGGTCAAATATTTTGTCGAAGTAGATAGCAACAGCCATTGAGAAGACTAAAGTGTCGCAAGCTGGTGGATCAATACCTATCAACCTCACAACAAAACTAATTTTCGTAAATGAAAGTAGAGAGAAGGACTTACAATCCAGACATCAAAATAGCAAAAAAGCAAGAAGCCAAAACTAAAAATTAGGAGCGTCAAAATATCGAGGCAAGGAGAACATCTAAAATATAATCTGAACAAACCAAATTTCAACTTGAAACAAAAGCAAAAGCGACGTGAATGTCAAGCGACCTGATTGTTGAAAAACTGGCTAAGCTGGAAATGCCGAAATTATGTGAGACTCCCTTTTTCCCCGTCAATTTCATGGCGCGAAGACAAAAACCAGAGCCGTACCAGCTCTTGAGCCCAAAAGGTTGACCCCGGACAACTCGCCCAAACACCTGTACAGAACAAACTTCAACAGGCTCGCAAGAAGATGATTGCTTGCAAGCTCAATTAAAAACAAAGAAAACAATCCACACGAAAGGAGCCGACCAAAAGGTTTATCGTTATTGTTACAAACTAAAAAAACCCATGAAAATAATCAGATTAGAAAAACCACAACAAAGCAACATCAGATCAGACCTTTTATCAAAATCTAAGCTTCAGTGTAGCGATGAATCGAAGTGCCTTTTAAACCAGTTAAGCTGAAGTTGGTGGAATTAAGTGAGACCCCCTTGGCTGACCGGAATTGTCAAAAAATCTCTTAGCAACTGTAGATGGTGCCTCGAATGATGACAGCATCGATATCAAAAACATAAAAAGGCTAGTTATTGGAAAATCCAGGCGACCAATCTTGTGTTAGACTATTTGAAAAAAAAATGTTTTCCACTTGGCTTAATCTTGCAAGAAATTTTGGTATATTTCATAATATAGTTATTGCACAGCTTGAAAAACCAACATGAAAGCTTTCAGCATGTTGCATAACTCTCAGTCAACCATTAAATTTGCTCTTTTTGTTCAAACATGCCTGAACTTTGCACGCAGCACGAATGTTCTCGACGTCTGAATTTCGACTCAGTTTAAAAGAGCGCTTTCAAAGAGCTTCTGCTCAAACTGGGAGCAATTTGTAGTTATATTTCACAATAAACCGACACAATGAAGTTGAATTGAGTTATTTTAGCAAATCGTTGAATAACGAAGCAATTTTTCACTATGATTTGGTAATTTAGTTTTCCACTACTGAAAAATAAGCTTTTAAACGCCCTGGAGGACCAAAAGGCCAGCAGGAAACCACACACCCTAAGGTTCATTCTAGACCGTCCGAAAATTAAAAAACGAGCAAAGTGTGTCCCCTGCAAAATAGCTCACAAACTGTGCAATTGTATCAAACTTACATACATAAAAGAAATACAAATGATGATCAGCCGCAGAGTCGTTTGACCTTTTGGCATTGAAGGCTCGGCAAAAAACCATAATCTTATCCTGCGCACACAAACTAGGGGCAGTAAATAGCTCCAATTAAAGACCAGTAAACTGAGAATTAGATGTTTCCTCAGATTTTTTGACCAATTATAAAAGCAGCAGCTTGCTACATTTAATCAAGTTACTTGTCACGAGAAATTATATAAAAAAGAAGCTACTGCCCTCCGTGACAATGTATCCAGGGTGTTTTTTAACCAATAAAAATTTTCTCAGACTTCAATTTCTTCGGTAAAACACAAACAGTTTCACAGGGAATCATGGAGCAGCAAATTATAGAAGTGAATTATATAAACGTAAATAGCAAAATCTCTGGCTTTTTGCTATTCATCCGAAACCACTGAGCGATTCAATTTTTTTTCAAGACGTCTTTTGTCTCATTAGATCCCTCGCATAAAATCCGGAAATCGCCATAGTGATAACAATCTCGTCAAACCACAAAAACTGGAACCAAATTTGTCAATTTTACAATGCAGCAGCTGATAATAACATCAATTTTAGCAATGGCGCTCTGCAGCTACTGCAGTGTCTGTGGAAATATTTTCTAGGTTACGGAAAAAACGAGGTTGGGATATCCGCCGAATTTGGGTAAAAGTTTTAATTTATTCTTATCAAAAGTGGTGTGTCGAGTTTTGTGATTATTTTGAACAATCAAGGCAGACACAGGAATACTATTTTTTCAACGCGAAACTTTTTTTTGGTGCCCAAAATTAGCCAGTGTGTGTTAGATGCTCGTTACTCAGCTCAATTGGATATGTTTTTAAATGCAGAAAACTTCAAGAGAAAACTTTTAAATGGATGATATTGTGAAATGTATGTGGTAAAAGTTTGAGTGGAAGGGCAAAAAGTAGACAGCTAGCAGAAGTCTATGGTGTAATTCTCAGGTGAACAGAGAAAAAAGTTTGAAACCCAGAGCAAAAAACTGAAAGAAGTCGAATGATTTGCAGTTAACGAATGATTCACAACTCAAAAAGCAGCAGACGCAGATACCACCAACCATTTAGAAGACTCAAGTGTGGCAAACTGGTGGATCAATTGCTCAACCTCACAACAAAACTAATGAGAGTTTACTTTTTAAGTCCGCGAAAAAAAGCAAAAGCGACCGGAATTACATACAAGCGACCTGAATGTTAAAAACTGCCTAAGTCGGAAATGCCGGAATTAAGTGAGACTCCCATGGTTGAGCGGAACGGTCAAATGTTCTCGTAGCAACTGCAGATAGCGCCTAGGTCGATGACAGCAATCAAGCTGAGTTATCGGAAAACCAAAGCCACCATCCACGGGTTAGGCTATTCAGAAAATGTAATCCGCTCTGCATTCTCTTGCTAGAAATTTTCGTAGACCTCAAATTATGGTTATTGCTTAGCTTAAAAAACCCTTATTCAACATTTCATTAAGTTGCATGTCCCTTTATCAATCATTAAATATGCTTATATTGTGTAAGCATGCCTGAATTGTTTTTAGAAGTTACGGATGATTTTGAGATCTGAGTTTCCAACGCGTTTTACAGTGCACTTTCAGAAATCTTCTGCTAAAAAAGGAGCAGCTGGTTTCTTTTCAAAATCAGCCGACAAAAGGCCGTTAAAATGAGTTATTTTAGCTATTGGCTAAAAAAAATTTTTTTCGCGATGAGTTGACAAATGTAGTTTTCCGCCACCAGAAAGTCAGATTTTAGACGCTTCGAAGAGTAAGAAACAAACAAAAATCACACTTTTTGCATCTTTCGCTCCTCCTAGACGTCCGAAAAGGGCCGAGTTTTGTGACGACTCAACTGTGAACAATCAACGCAGACAAAGGAAAACGATTTAATCAATGCAAAGCATATTTTCCTTCCAGACATCCTACTTCTTATTCATTTTTTTTACCATCTGAAAATAGAAAAGTTGTCCTGTTCAATTCAAGCTCAAACGCGGGGGAGGGGGTTGTCATTCAATTTAGCCGCAGCCGGACCCACCTTGAGGAGGCAGATAAAACTGACACTCTTCCAACCTTGACCGATGTAGGATTCAAACGCACGCCCTCTCGTGTTAAGTGACGCGTGCCTTACCCCACTTCACCACAGCTGCGCTGGTCCTCGGTTTTCTTTTAAACATAGGTGAGTTGTTATGTTCCGACCAAAGAAGGTGGGAAAGAACTTTGTTTTGGAGTGCGTTCGATTCCAGATGCTTCAATTTAAAGTTGAAAGTTTTGAACGGACCGAACTAATAAACCTGCCCCCCGCTCCCTAAAGCAATATGAATGAAATACTGGGGTGGAAGATATTTAATTGGTCTGTCTGGGGGAGGGTGTTAACTTGATTCACTTTGACTCTCCTCTAACAAATCAAGTGATTTGCGAAATAATTACTTAAAATTGTAGGCTTACTTGTCTTTTGTCTAAGACACACCAAGTTAGAGCATGCTAATAGGCGCACATGCTAATCGCTACACCCCCACAAACTCTAGCTTTTCGCGGCTGACTGTCATTGATAGTTACAATTATTTCAAACCGAAAAAATATATCATTTTACTTTGATCGAATGAAAAATAGGATCTTTTTAACAATCTCCCCACCCCCACCCCTGTTAAGAAAGGGGAGAGATTGTTAAGTAGATCCAAAAAATTGAAAAATAAATGAATTTCAAAAATTTTTTGAATATTATATTATTGCAATAAATTTATTGCATAATATACTTCACAATAAATAAACTTTTAGGCATCCCAGGGTGGAATGATATCATCATGTCAAATTATTTTCAGTTGTGAATAGTGATTATGACTAAAATTGACTAAAATTTTTTGATAATAATTTTGTGGTCGGAACATTCTGAGCTACTTGCGTGCCTTCTGTTTATTCTTATAGACATCTGATAAAAATTAGCTTGAAATGTTATTTCTGCTTTTCGAGGACACTATCTGCAAATTTCAGATAGTTAGCGGAGGGTACTTAACTAAATAAATTTTTGACTTTTTGTTTGCCGGTTTTAATTCTGATCTGCCTAAATCAAGTTTTTCCCGTTCATTATATGAACAGCAATTCTCATGAAAACAAAAATTGGTTTGGAAATTTCAGAGAAAGTAGCACAGCCATGGCTCACTTTCCAGACAATCAAATTGTTTATAAGGAAATAATAGTGGAAGTAACTGTGTCCGAAGAGAAGTCGGATATTTGAGGCCCATCATGATCCGTGATCAATGCTTGAGGTTTCGACCAGATTACGCACCCAAAACTAACCAAAAGTTGCAGTATAATTATATGACCAGTCGACATATTGACGACAGATTAGACAATTGATTGTTCTTTATGGTTCTTAGTCAAATCAATCAACCGTTTCAGGTAGATTTAGTTTTTAACAGGTCTCCTTTTAAAAATAATCTTCTCAGGGAAACAACAGCCAGAAAAAAAACAAAAGCTTGTTTGTTGGTGATTTTTGTTGTTTTTCTTTTTATTTTTCGCTTTGTTTGTTTTTCTGGCATTTTAAGGGCCCATTTAAACCGAAACGCTTTGTTGGTAAAAGGAGCCAGTTGTACAAAGCACGAACGTTACTTGCTGATATGTGATATCTATGTTTCTATTAGTGTGGAACTTTGTTTAGATTAGAATCACTTGTGTAAATGAACACCAATTCTGGTTCGACTTGCTATGACTTTTTGTTTCGACTTGCGTAACGAAAGTAACGGTTGTTTCGACTTTCGTAACGAAAGTAACGGAATATTTGTGCTCGAGGGGGGAGGGGTTTCTTTAGACAAATTTCGACTTTTTAACCAGCCATTTTGACGGAATTTTTTTTTATATAATTGAAAAGGTTTTGTTGTTCTGAACTTAAACTTGAAAAGATATCTCACCTGTGCTCAATTTTTGTAAAGTTATGGGGTTTTAAAAATTGCCATTTTGGACAATTTGGGACGATTAACGCGCGATATATTTCGCGCTATTAACGCGTAAGCGGAGATTTAATTCGCCCTAGAAATTGTTCCGAATTGGTTGAAGGAAGCTTATTTTGCATAATTTATTTGTTACTAGGATGATGGAGGATGATTTTCACAAGACAAAAAAATCGCATTTTTATGATTATTTTTCTCATTTTTTTTTGTTACATTTAATTTTTTCATGTTATTACTGCGCCATAAAAAAGGCAGTCGAAACCTGCAGGACTTCGCCCTGATACAAGCAATCTTGTTTATGTATTAGCTTGTAAAACACACGGAGAAAAACATATCAGTCGATCGCGTAATTTTTTGTTTGCTTTTTTTGAAAACTGGAAGTTTAGCGCATAATATTTTTTAAAGATGGCATTGGCAAGGATATTGCAATCGGGGGATCTATTTAACAATCTTTCAAGTATTACTGTACACTGACTGAGCCTAAAGGTAAAGACTACGGCTGACACAGTGAAGATCCCAAGTTTGTATCTGATCAGGAACTATCTTTTTGTCAATGGGAAATAATATTCTGTTTTAAATGAAATTTTCAGCCTATTAAGTGCTTGCTTTTCTTTGTCGGCTTTGTTTTTTTTATTGAACAGATTTGGATTGTTTTATATCGGTTTATTAGCCTTTTTTTTGGTCTTTAGATAAGCAGAAAATTTTTTTAGGTGCGTGCTTGTGTTCTGAGGGGAAAGTGGACTTAAATCGTTTATCTTAGTTTTGAATATAAGAAAAAACCGGCATGAAGAGTTTTTGCCAGGTATTTCCGTCTCTCTTACCGCTTGGTTATTATTGTGCCGATAATGATTTTGATCCGATTGTCTGGATTTTTCCCCTCAACTGTGGTCTGCCTGTTGAATAAATCTAGTGATATCAAAAGTGGTGCAAAAAAACTTTCTTAACCAGGAAAACTATAATTGTACTGAATTGTAGGGTGCGTAATATTGTGTTTGTTCTTTATTAGCTTTGCCCTTTGTGCTCGGTTGAATCAATTTTAGCACACTCATTTATACATAAAACGCTAGTGTTATTCATTAGTCTCATTGTTGAGACCGGATATGTTTGCTATTTTTGGACTGTTTTGAAGGATCTGAAATTTTTATCAAAAATTTCATTGAGTATTAAGAGTACTTTTTGTGTGTGTAATTGGGTACTAAAATTGGTCTAGTCGAGCACAAAAAGCAAAGCTAGCAAAGAAGAAACACAAAATTATGTACCCTTCTTTTCTGATTAAGAAACCTTGTTGGTTGGCGCCAACAGAACTCGAAGTGGAAAAATGTTCAAATCCTTCAATTCAGCCCAAAAATGGAAAAAAATACCCCGTCTTTGCAAGTTTTTCGGCAGCCAAATTGAGCGCAAAAATTTTAGGTTTTTTTTTCAAAAGATTTTTCGCCTCATTATAAGAAGCTAGAACAAATGATTTTAAATTTTCAGCCCAATTTTATACTCTAATGTATGAGAAAATTTGTAATTTGCCTATCTGGATGCTGAGATCATTTTGCAGATACAGCGCTTTATTCAAATCTAGTGGGTACTTTTCACCTCTGCGAAAACGGTTACCAGGGTTATTGAGCGTGTCGAGACGGCATAACGCTGCTTCTAACTGACTAAAAAAACCAAAACATCTAATCTGACAACTCAGACAATTAACTTTGATCACCTTTTGCTTTCTCAAAAAAATCAAACGAAAAAGTGACATAACCAATTTAAAAACTTTCTGAAAAGAAATATCAGGAGATGAAGGTTTTTGGTATGTTCACATGGCATATATTCGACAAACTAGGCGAAATTTTTTGCTCTAAGTTTGAATATCATCAGTTTTCAGATCGGAAAAATGAATGCCAAATGAAAAAACTGTCCTCGTACTACAATTCTAAACTCAAATTGAACTTTGAATATTCCGAAAAGTTTATCTTTTTTGTTTGTAGGTTTTCTTGAAATCTTCAAAATTTTTGTCTGTTTTTCCTAATATTCAAAGTTCAGACAACAATTTTGAAGATTGAAGATTTCAAGAAAACCTAAAAAAAAAAAGTTTTCCGAATCTTCAGAATCCTACTACTTAAAAAGCGGGAAGCAACGAGAAACCAGATTTCGAGGCTGCTCAGCGAGAATTTTACGCAAAAAGAAAACACAACAGAAAACACAAGAATTGCACAAGAGTTTTGAAAAACTGAAGCAAACTGAAAAGTTAATAAAAGTTGTTTAACTAACAAGAGCAAGACAGAACATTGGTCCTCTGGAGGCAACTTTTGAGAATCTGATCAAGCAAGTAGCAAGGACAGCAAGAAGTAAGCTTTTTGTTGAGACGATCACAGAGCTGCACAAAAATATTAGAAACAACTGATCTCAAAATGACAAATCAAGAAGTAGACAACTAGAAGAGGACAAATATTCTGTCGAAGTAGATAGCAACAGCCATTGGGAAGACTAAAGTGTCGCAAGCTGGTGGATCAATACCTATCAACCTCACAACAAAACTAATTTTCGTAAATGAAAGTAGAGAGAAGGACTTACAATCCAGACATCAAAATAGCAAAAAACAAGAAGCCAAAACTAAAAATTAGGAGCGTCAAAATATCGAGGCAAGGAGAACATCTAAAATATAATCTGAACAAACCAAATTTCAACTTGAAACAAAAGCAAAAGCGACGTGAATGTCAAGCGACCTGATTGTTGAAAAACTGGCTAAGCTGGAAATGCCGGATTTATGTGAGACTCCCTTTTTCCACGTCAATTTCATGGCGCGAAGACAAAAACCAGAGCCGTACCAGCTCTTGAGCCCAAAAGGTTGACCCCGGACAACTCGCCCAAACACCTGTACAGAACAAATTTCAACAGGCTCGCAAGAAGATGATTGCTTGCAAGCTCAATTAAAAACAAAGAAAACAATCCACACGAAAGGAGCCGACCAAAAGGTTTATCGTTATTGTTACAAACTAAAAAAACCTATGAAAATAATCAGATTAGAAAAACCACAACAAAGCAACATCCGATCAGACCTTTTATCAAAATCTAAGCTTCAGTGTACCGATGAATCGAAGTGCCTTTTAAACCAGTTAAGCTGAAGTTGGTGGAATTAAGTGAGACCCCCTTGGCTGACCGGAAGTGTCAAAAAATCTCTTAGCAACTGTAGATGGTGCCTCGAATGATGACAGCATCGATATCAAAAACATAAAAAGGCTAGTTATTGGAAAATCCAGGCGACCAATCTTGTGTTAGACTATTTGAAAAAAAAATGTTTTCCACTTGGCTTAATCTTGCAAGAAATTTTGGTATATTTCATAATATAGTTATTGCACAGCTTGAAAAACCAACATGGAAGCTTTCAGCATGTTGCATAACTCTCAGTCAATCATTAAATTTGCTCTTTTTGTTCAAACATGCCTGAACTTTGCACGCAGCACGAATGTTCTCGACGTCTGAATTTCGACTCAGTTTAAAAGAGCGCTTTCAAAGAGCTTCTGCTCAAACTGGGAGCAATTTGTAGTTATATTTCACAATAAACCGACACAATGAAGTTGAATTGAGTTATTTTAGCAAATCGTTGAATAACGAAGCAATTTTTCACTATGATTTGGTAATTTAGTTTTCCACTACTGAAAAATAAGCTTTTAAACGCCCTGGAGGACCAAAAGGCCAGCAGGAAACCACACACCCTAAGGTTCATTCTAGACCGTCCGAAAATTAAAAAACGAGCAAAGTGTGTCCCCTGCAAAATAGCTCACAAACTGTGCAATTGTATCAAACTTACATACATAAAAGAAATACAAATGATGATCAGCCGCAGAGTCGTTTGACCTTTTGGCATTGAAGGCTCGGCAAAAAACCATAATCGCATCCTGCGCACACAAACTAGAGGCAGTAAATAGCTCCAATTAAAGACCAGTAAACTGAGAATTAGATGTTTCCTCAGATTTTTTGACCAATTATAAAAGCAGCAGCTTGCTACAATTAATCAAGTTACTTGTCACGAGAAATTATATAAAAAAGAAGCTACTGCCCTCCGTGACAATGTACTTTAGTCGATCAAGGGAGGTTATCTTGCAAGATTTCGCAAGATTCTTGCAAAAGAGGGTTATCTTGCAAGATCTTGCAAGATGGAGGTTATCTTGCAAGATCTTGCAAGATGGAGGTTATCTTGCAAGAATCTTGAAAGAGGGAGGCTATCTTGCAAGAATCTTGCAAGAATCTTGCAAGATAACCATCCCAAAATTTCTGTCGAAAAACACAAAAAAATAACAGAAATTAGGTGTAAGATCAAAACAATTGTTTCTAGAACGAGATGCTTAACGAATAAAATTTCTAGAACGAGATGTTTCTAAATGCTTAACGAATAAAATTAGACAAAATCATGCGTTAAAAAGTAGTCGCATATTTGTTGTTAATTTATTCAATGAGATTAAAAGTATCAACCAATCAAATCTTTTTATTTTAATCGCAATTATTGCGGCTACTGGTTTGCAAAAATTGGAGGATTATTGGCCAAAAAATTTTTGTGACGAATTGCTTTAATTAGTTCAAACCGGGGATATTTAGTTATTTCGACTATCGATGTCTAGTTTTGAAAGTGGAAGTTACTTTTTAGATTTTCAGAGAATAAAAACTTTACTTATTGATCCAGTTTTCTCAAGTCGGGTTCATGTTATCAAAAAAGCGCCCATCATAAATTGTTCTAGAAATTTAAAGAGCTTAAAGGGCTTCTAATTTTTTCTTTGAGTTTTGAAAGTTGAGATTTTTCAACAACGTCAGTGTTATTTTTTAATGTTTACTTGCGTTCATCTTGTGCTTAATCTTTACCTGTTTTTATTTCTTTAAATTTATGCTCTCAATTGATGTAAATTGTGTTTTTTCCTATTTTGAGAGATTAAGGTATAAGTAGTCGATCAAAACTTGAAGATAGCCGCCTATCACAAAAAAAATTTAAAAAAAAGAAGCTTTCTGGGGGCAACCGCCTAGCGGGCTGTGTGTATGTATGCGTAGCCAAGATTGCTTCCTTCTTCCACGAACGCTACTTGGTTGTCTTCGCGTGTAAAGCTGTTTTTGCCCAAAAAAATTGTATCTTTAAAGATCTTGGAAAAAAAAGGTTATCTTTAAAGGAGGTTATCTTGCAAGATCTTGCAAGATAACCTCCCTTGATCGACTAGGGTATCCAGGGTGTTTTTTAACCAATAAAAAATTTCTCAGACTTCAATTTCTTCGGTAAAACACAAACAGTTTCACAGGGAATCATGGAGCAGCAAATTATAGAAGTGAATTATATAAACGTAAATAGCAAAATCTCTGGCTTTTTGCTATTCATCCGAAACCACTGAGCGATTCAATTTTTTTTCAAGACGTCTTTTGTCTCATTAGATCCCTCGCATAAAATCCGGAAATCGCCATAGTGATAACAATCTCGTCAAACCACAAAAACTGGAACCAAATTTGTCAATTTTACAATGCAGCAGCTGATAATAACATCAATTTTAGCAATGGCCCTCTGCAGCTACTGCAGTGTCTGTGGAAATATTTTCTAGGTTACGGAAAAAACGAGGTTGGGATGTCCGCCGAATTTGGGTAAAAGTTTTAATTTATTCTTATCAAAAGTGGTGTGTCGAGTTTTGTGATTATTTTGAACAATCAAGGCAGACACAGGAATACTATTTTTTCAACGCGAAACTTTTTTTTGGTGTCCAAAATTAGCCAGTGTGTGTTAGATGCTCGTTACTCAGCTCAATTGGATATGTTTTTAAATGCAGAAAACTTCAAGAGGAACTTTTAAATGGATGATATTGTGAAATGTATGTGGTAAAAGTTTGAGTGAAAGGGCAAAAAGTAGACAGCTAGCAGAAGTCTACGGTATAATTCTCAGGTGAACAGAGAAAAAAGTTTGAAACCCAGAGCAAAAAACTGAAAGAAGTCGAATGATTTGCAGTTAACGAATGATTCACAACTCAAAAAGCAGCAGACGCAGATACCACCAACCATTTAGAAGACTCAAGTGTGGCAAACTGGTGGATCAATTGCTCAACCTCACAACAAAACTAATGAGAGTTTACTTTTTAAGTCCGCGAAAAAAAGCAAAAGCGACCGGAATTACATACAAGTGACCTGAATGTTAAAAACTGCCTAAGTCGGAAATGCCGGAATTAAGTGAGACTCCCATGGTTGAGCGGAACGGTCAAATGTTCTCGTAGCAACTGCAGATAGCGCCTAGGTCGATGACAGCAATCAAGCTGAGTTATCGGAAAACCAAAGCCACCATCCACGGGATAGGCTATTCAGAAAATGTAATCCGCTCTGCATTCTCTTGCTAGAAATTTTTGTAGACCTCAAATTATGGTTATTGCTTAGCTTAAAAAACCCTTATTCATTATTTCATTAAGTTGCATGTCCCTTTATCAATCATTAAATATGCTTATATTGTGTAAGCATGCCTGAATTGTTTTTAGAAGTTACGGATGATTTTGAGATCTAAGTTTCCAACGCGTTTTACAGTGCACTTTCAGAAATCTTCTGCTAAAAAAGGAGCAGCTGGTTTCTTTTCAAAATCAGCCGACAAAAGGCCGTTAAAATGAGTTATTTTAGCTATTGGCTAAAATTGGAAACCCTTTCCAGTCCAAACATTTTTCTTAGCCCCCAAACTGAGCGCCTGGAGTTTGCTTTATTTTGCTTTAGGCGACGCTAATTCTCTCCGCAATCTTTTTAAGTATATAAAAGTTACAAATTATTTTTCAGCCAATTTTTTTGACGTACTTGTAACCAATAGTTTTGATGATTTTTATCTGTTGTGGTTATGTGAACTGTTGTGCTTTTATTACTCAGGTAGCGAATTGACTTCAAAATTTAGATATTATTTTGACTTTTCAGCAATTGGCTGCTCTTTGAGCTTAGATAAATAAAAAATTAATTTGTAAATTTAGTCTACCAACCAAAACTTGTGGGCATATTTTCACCACTTGGAAATAGTTTGCAGAAATTACTGAGCAGATCTAGACCATCTTTACACCCTTGCCTCTAAATGAGTAGAATCAGCAGCCGTAAGCAAACTCTCATAGCTTCATTAAGGAAGATTACAAATAACTTATGTTTTTAAGATGATGCTGAAGTCATTGATATCAATCAGAATTTTTTTTTTAAGTGTCAAACACGTTCGTTTTTTGTTTTATCATTTCTAATGCTTAATTAACAGTTTTGAGTGGGAACTTTTTGTCTAAAAATCAAAGTTTTTAAATTCTGAATCTGTATGGGTTAATAGTTTTGTTAAATCGATTATAGTTTTTTTGGTACTCAGAAATCAAGCTGTTGCTTATGTTGTTTGCTAACGAAGACATCGATAGGCAGCTACCCGCCCTTTTTGGTATGCAACCAAGACGGGAACTTTTTTTGTTTAACCATTTTGTAATTGAAATCAAATTGGTCCCTCCTAAAAACGTATTTGTTTTAAATTTTTTTAATATTTAGAGTGTCGAAAGTGTTGATCTAGATCGAGGTCTTGCTGCCAATCAAAGTTTCTATTTACAACAAGCCATACTTTTTTTTATCAACGCGCGTTAGTGGAAGCTATTCCTTTTTACGCCTGCTGCTAACCAAATGGCAAGCTTCCAGCCACAATAACAAGACTGAGTAATCAGAGAATTCAGTATTTAAATCATCAGATTATTCGATATTTTGGAATATATAAAAACAGTTTTCAAGAAACAGCTCCATTCAATTTTGACGGATTTTTATTCAGACAAAATCTTTAATGAACATTTTTTCAAAAACTGCAATTTTCGACTGAAAAATAAAAATAAATCGAGCTTAAGTTAGAACAAAATATCTCAAATTATAACAGCCATGGTTTTTAAAAATAATTTAAAAATCTTTGATTCAGAACTTTTATGTTTTACAATGATGCCCTAAGTTTTTCGCTTGGCTTGATCGAACATAATATCTGAGATAATTCCAAAAGCAATCCTTGTTACAAAGTAGCTTTTTTTGCACAGGCTATCACGGCTTAAATGTGATATTGTAGAAAAACTAATTTTAGATAATTTCCCATCTAAAAATATGATAGCGTGTGTGTGGGACTACGGGGGTTTGGAAGTTGAAAAGAATCTCAATTGAAAAAAACGCTAAAAAGAAAAAAACCTAAAAATATTTTTGGTACGAGTATCATGATTATGTTGCAATTATTAAAAACGAGGTGAAATTTTCTTCGTATGTTTTGATTCTTTTTTTCAGGTACCACAAACAATTATCCAAAATGTTCAAGGAAAAAATCCATAAAGCTGTTTCAGTCGTGATTCGAACCACTTTAAATTTTCTGAAAAAGTTTTTTTTCCACGGCTTAAATCACGGCTTAAATGTGATATTGTAGAAAAACTAATTTTAGATAATTTCCCACCTAAAAATATTATAGCGTGTGTGTGGGACTACGGGGGTTTGGAAGTTGAAAAGAATCTCAAATGAAAAAAACGCTTTAAACAAAAAACCTAAAAATATTTTCGGTACGAGTATCATGATTATGTTGCAAAAAAAGGTTATCTTTAAAGGAGGTTATCTTGCAAGATCTTGCAAGATAACCTCCCTTGATCGACTAGGGTATCCAGGGTGTTTTTTAACCAATAAAAAATTTCTCAGACTTCAATTTCTTCGGTAAAACACAAACAGTTTCACAGGGAATCATGGAGCAGCAAATTATAGAAGTGAATTATATAAACGTAAATAGCAAAATCTCTGGCTTTTTGCTATTCATCCGAAACCACTGAGCGATTCAATTTTTTTTCAAGACGTCTTTTGTCTCATTAGATCCCTCGCATAAAATCCGGAAATCGCCATAGTGATAACAATCTCGTCAAACCACAAAAACTGGAACCAAATTTGTCAATTTTACAATGCAGCAGCTGATAATAACATCAATTTTAGCAATGGCCCTCTGCAGCTACTGCAGTGTCTGTGGAAATATTTTCTAGGTTACGGAAAAAACGAGGTTGGGATGTCCGCCGAATTTGGGTAAAAGTTTTAATTTATTCTTATCAAAAGTGGTGTGTCGAGTTTTGTGATTATTTTGAACAATCAAGGCAGACACAGGAATACTATTTTTTCAACGCGAAACTTTTTTTTGGTGTCCAAAATTAGCCAGTGTGTGTTAGATGCTCGTTACTCAGCTCAATTGGATATGTTTTTAAATGCAGAAAACTTCAAGAGGAACTTTTAAATGGATGATATTGTGAAATGTATGTGGTAAAAGTTTGAGTGAAAGGGCAAAAAGTAGACAGCTAGCAGAAGTCTACGGTATAATTCTCAGGTGAACAGAGAAAAAAGTTTGAAACCCAGAGCAAAAAACTGAAAGAAGTCGAATGATTTGCAGTTAACGAATGATTCACAACTCAAAAAGCAGCAGACGCAGATACCACCAACCATTTAGAAGACTCAAGTGTGGCAAACTGGTGGATCAATTGCTCAACCTCACAACAAAACTAATGAGAGTTTACTTTTTAAGTCCGCGAAAAAAAGCAAAAGCGACCGGAATTACATACAAGCGACCTGAATGTTAAAAACTGCCTAAGTCGGAAATGCCGGAATTAAGTGAGACTCCCATGGTTGAGCGGAACGGTCAAATGTTCTCGTAGCAACTGCAGATAGCGCCTAGGTCGATGACAGCAATCAAGCTGAGTTATCGGAAAACCAAAGCCACCATCCACGGGATAGGCTATTCAGAAAATGTAATCCGCTCTGCATTCTCTTGCTAGAAATTTTTGTAGACCTCAAATTATGGTTATTGCTTAGCTTAAAAAACCCTTATTCATTATTTCATTAAGTTGCATGTCCCTTTATCAATCATTAAATATGCTTATATTGTGTAAGCATGCCTGAATTGTTTTTAGAAGTTACGGATGATTTTGAGATCTGAGTTTCCAACGCGTTTTACAGTGCACTTTCAGAAATCTTCTGCTAAAAAAGGAGCAGCTGGTTTCTTTTCAAAATCAGCCGACAAAAGGCCGTTAAAATGAGTTATTTTAGCTATTGGCTAAAAAAAATTTTTTTCGCGATGAGTTGACAAATGTAGTTTTCCGCCACCAGAAAGTCAGATTTTAGACGCTTCGAAGAGTAAGAAACAAACAAAAATCACACTTTTTGCATCTTTCGCTCCTCCTAGACGTCCGAAAAGGGCCGAGTTTTGTGACGACTCAACTGTGAACAATCAACGCAGACAAAGGAAAACGATTTAATCAATGCAAAGCATATTTTCCTTCCAGACATCCTACTTCTTATTCAATTTTTTTACCATCTGAAAATAGAAAAGTTGTCCTGTTCAATTCAAGCTCAAACGCGGGGGAGGGGGTTGTCATTCAATTTAGCCGCAGCCGGACCCACCTTGAGGAGGCAGATAAAACTGACACTCTTCCAACCTTGACCGATGTAGGATTCAAACGCACGCCCTCTCGTTTTAAGTGACGCGTGCCTTACCCCACTTCACCACAGCTGCGCTGGTCCTCGGTTTTCTTTTAAACATAGGTGAGTTGTTATGTTCCGACCAAACAAGGTGGGAAAGAACTTTGTTTTGGAGTGCGTTCGATTCCAGATGCTTCAATTAAGCGCCAGATGAGGTGGAATCAGGGACGCCAAAAAGTATGATTTTCATTTCTGCTTTAAAAAAAAATATCTTACTTCTGAAGAAAGAAAAATATAAAATTTCATATGTTGCAAGAATTGTGCCAATAATCTAGTTGAAAAAGTTTCAACAGAAAAATTCAACTGAAATTGATGCTGATGGCTCAAATTCATTCGCAACTATTGATTGAACCGTTTTTTCGTTCCAATACTCTCAATTGAGCAGCAAGAAATAGTTTTCTTCCAGTGCATAGACGCCAGGCAAACAAATAAACAGCGGCTATTCAGTCAGCAAGCGCGAGTACACAAACTATGGGTACCCGTCCTATTAGGGTACGTGTCGATTTCGCGGAAAAGCGTGAGTCCATCAAGCAGCTTAATATATTCTTTTCATCCATAAATGAAGTACATTTGATGATCAACTGCAGAGTGGCTTGACATGGTGACATTGAAGACAAATGTCTTACGTACCGTGTCTTAAGCTGCAGCAGTCCTATACTCATTTTTTTCCTCCACAGTTTTAATTCGAGCAAGATGTTAATTTTGGTGAAATACACCATCGGACGAATTGAATCTTAGTGCTCCACTGGCTTCATTCCGCCCTTATATTGCAAAAAATGTTTGTTACGATTAAATTAGCGGAGAACGTGGATAGTTCAACAGCTGATGATTGAAATCACGTGCCTGGTGTGGACAACCCAGCCGGCAATGAAACCAAATGACTGGCTGTTTCGGAAGTGAAAAGAAGCAGTTGAATAACACTTCCCACTTGGCAAGGCCGGCCAAATCAGCTTGGCTTCTCCAATCAAACGTTTGTCAAGTACCAGGACCAAATGAAACAGTTGAACTGATCAATTTTTCTCACCGGTATAGAGCCACAAATCTTCAAAAGTTGAAGCTTTAAGTTAAAAAAAATTACAGCTACAAATCTTCAAGAACATTTCAGCGTCTTCAAAAAAATCGGGAAAGTCAAGTAGAAAAGCGGATTACAGCAATGTTTTACTGGCACAGAAAAAGAGGGTTTTCAGACGAATTGTGAATTATGAGACTGAAAGGAAGGTTCAGGCTTTCAAATCTGCCCTACGATCAGAAACATCCAAAACACAGGTATGTGCAATTGACTTTGGGTGACGAGTTTTGTAATTATGCGGATGAGCATACAACAGATTACGTTGGGAGTGTTGTTCAAGAGACATTCTGTTTGATTTATCTCACATAAACGCTGAGACAGACCGGGTTTTCTTGTTAAATGCCGAAAGTTTTAGAATCTCGATGTTTCATAAATAAGTTTTTCGATGTGTCAGCTAGATCAAGTGTTTAATGCAAGACTGCCTACTTTAAGGAGCACAATTCAAATGAATTGGCAGCACTCTCTCCGAATCACTAACTCCTACCAAATAAAACTATTTCTTTTTTTTTCAAACGCCGACCGATATTCCGATTTCAAAAAAATCATAAAACATCTCAAACGTACACAGACATGATTGGAACGACGATCAAGCGCTAAAAATGGAACGTCGATCAACATCGATATCCAAATAAGGGCGATTTCGTCTGGTAAAGGGTGAGGATGTTAATATTTAACATCTTTGTGAGAAAGTTTAAACCTTTCATTTTAGCCCTAAAATTGGAAACCCTTTCCAGTCCAAACATTTTTCTTAGCCCCCAAACTGAGCGCCTGGAGTTTGCTTTATTTTGCTTTAGGCGACGCTAATTCTCTCCGCAATCTTTTTAAGTATATAACAGTTACAAATTATTTTTCAGCCAATTTTTTTGACGTACTTGTAACCAATAGTTTTGATGATTTTTATCTGTTGTGGTTATGTAAACTGTTGTGCTTTTATTACTCAGGTAGCGAATTGACTTCAAAATTTAGATATTATTTTGACTTTTCAGCAATTGGCTGCTCTTTGAGTTTAGATAAATAAAAAATTAATTTGTAAATTTAGTCTACCAACCAAAACTTGTGGGCATATTTTCACCACTTGGAAAAAGTTTGCAGAAATTACTGAGCAGATCCAGACCATCTTTACACCCTTGCCTGTAAATGAGTAGAATCAGCAGCCGTAAGCAAACTCTCATAGCTTCATTAAGGAAGATTACAAATAACTTATGTTTTTAAGATGATGCTGAAGTCATTGATATCAATCAGAATTTTTTTTTAAGTGCCAAACACGTTCGTTTTTAGTTTTATCATTTCTAATGCTTAATTAACAGTTTTGAGTGGGAACTTTTTGTCTAAAAATCAAATTTTTAAATTCTGAATCTGTATGGGTTAATAGTTTTGTTAAATCGATTATAGTTTTTTTGGTACTCAGAAATCAAGCTGTTGCTTATGTTGTTTGCTAACGAAGACATCGATAGGCAGCTACCTGCCCTTTTTGGTTGCAACCAAGACGGGAACTTTTTTTGTTTAACCATTTTGTAATTGAAATCAAATTGGTCCCTCCTAAAAACGTATTTGTTTTAAATTTTTTTAATATTTAGAGTGTCGAAAGTGTTGATCTAGATCGAGGTCTTGCTGCCAATCAAAGTTTCTATTTACAACAAGCCATACTTTTTTATCAACGCGCGTTAGTGGAAGCTATTCCTTTTTACGCCTGCTGCTAACCAAATGGCAAGCTTCCAGCCACAATAACAAGACTGAGTAATCAGAGAATTCAGTATTTAAATCATCAGTTTATTCGATATTTTGGAATATATAAAAACAGTTTTCAAGAAACAGCTCCATTCAATTTTGACGGATTTTTATTCAGACAAAATCTTTAATGAAAATTTTTTCAAAAACTGCAATTTTCAACTGAAAAATAAAAATAAATCGAGCTTAAGTTAGAACAAAATATCTCAAAGTATAACAGCCATGGTTTTTAAAAATAATTTAAAAATCTTTGATTCAGAACTTTTATGTTTTACAATGATGCCCTAAGTTTTTCGCTTGGCTTGATCGGACATAATATCTGAGATCCCAAAAGCAATCCTTGTTACATAGTAGCTTTTTTGCACAGGCTATCACGGCTTAAATGTGATATTGTAGAAAAACTAATTTTAGATAATTTCCCACCTAAAAATATGATAGCGTGTGTGTGTGGGACTACGGGGGTTTGGAAGTTGAAAAGAATCTCAATTGAAAAAAACGCTAAAAAGAAAAAAACCTAAAAATATTTTCGGTACGAGTATCATGATTATGTTGCAATTATTAAAAACGAGGTGAAATTTTCTTCGTATGTTTTGATTCTTTTTTTCAGGTACCACAAACAATTATCCAAAATGTTCAAGGAAAACAACCATAAAGCTGTTTCAGTCGCGATTCGAACCACTTTAAATTTTCTGAAAAAATTGGGTTCCCTGTGCCGACAGATAAAAACACATTTCAAACTTTTGAGCTGAAAGCTTGTTTCAAGTAAGTAAAACGAGCAATTAAGTCTTATGATGGAAAGTTTTTAGTTTAAGTAGTGGAAAGCCAGTTTTTGAAGCTTCATTTAGCGCTTTTTTGGTAATAGAACTTTTTTTTGAAAAACAATTTTCACAAAACAACTTTATATTTTCACTTTTTTCCAATCTCTGTTTATTTTTTTTGAAAACAATCGTTAACGATTATATTTATTTCAATAAGTGTTTGGTTACATCTCTCATTACAAGCAAATTTTTTTTTTCAATTTAAAGAAAATTGAATTTTTTTTAATAAATGGTCGGAATATTCTGTGATAAATGTGCATAAACTTGATATCCTTGTTACAATTGATATCATCTGATTGTAAATTTTTTGGCTAACTTCGAAAGATGATCAACTGTATAACAATAGACGCATAAGGTGTCATTTGATTAAAAAGTGTCATTAGATGTCCTGCCAGTATCCTAACAAATGATAACATCAATGCAGAGCCATTTTCAATGACTACATGCACAATCACAAAAAAAAATTCAAAAACAAAAATTTAACCGCAACATCAGTGATGGGAACCAACAAAAATGTCTTTTGAGCAGGCCATAAAATGAAAAACTGTTTTCAGTGGCTTCCAAAAAATTCTGGAATTTTATTTAGAAAAGACTTTTTTTCAAAGAGTTGTTTGTGGTGACATAAAAAAACAAGAATTTTATATTTGTAGTAAACAGAGAAGTACATTTTGTAGTATTACCTTTATTAAATACAAAACAAACACAAAAACTTTAATTCAGTTTTTTAACTTTCAGTAACATTTCTGTCCTGGAGTTATTGAACAAAACTTTGAAATTGAACGCAGCTTCACATTTTCGTAGTTCTTGTAATATAGGGAAAATGAATGAAACAAGATTTGAAATATTAATCAGCGCTTATTTGTCACTTGGTTTTTTTACACTGAATCACAAAACGAAAAAAAAAAGAAAAATCAAATGTTCAAGGAAAACAGCGAAAATCACAATTCATTTTTAAGTCAATGGTTATAATCTTAGTGTTTATTAAAAAAAAATTTCCAACCATAGCTTTCTTGACAAAAAGAGTTTGTTCGAGAAATTTCTATTAAAATTCAATTAAGGACTGGAAAAACTTCTTGAGTATAAAACACTCAACCTAATGTCACAATTGTATTACCTGATATTGCGGTGAGAAAAAAAAGAAAACTTTTATAAGCAATGTTTTATCTCACTTCGTAGTCAAAATGGTGATATAAAAACTATTTTTATAACTAGGATAGCCGGTTGCTGTGCATGTAGCACATAATGTTCCGACCACATTAGAAAAAAAAAACTACGAGAACAAGTTTTTTCTTCTTCTTTTTTTCATCAACTTAGTGTGCTTTTTAGGGCTGATGTGATGAGATAACTATACAAACCGGTATAAAATTAGCAAATTATGCAAAAATTTCTAACAGTTATCTTCAAAACTAAAAAACAAACAAAAACACATTAAAGGGTTTTAAAAAATTTTCTAAACTTTTTAATTTTTTTTTTGCACTTTAATGATATGATTAAATTTTTCAAAACTAAAGGAACGCTGAATTAAGCTTCCACAAAGCAGGACACTGGCAGGAAACTCAAATTTTTAAAAGTAAAATTAAATGTTTTTATTTAACTGGCCAATTTCTGTTCTAATTTTTATGTTACGAAGGTTACTCGATCGCGTTACTATCTAGAAGTTAGAACTATCAAAAATTTCCAATCCGTTTTTCTGGACACTGGAACGTTTCTTGAAAGAATTTTAAAGTTTTTCAATCACGTCCGAAAAAGCTTAAATTGATTTTTCATTCAATCTATTCCGATGACTATTTGGCATAGTTGATTTTGCGTGGAAAACAAAAACACATAAAAGAGTAAAACAACCGAATACATGGCGTTTCCCATTTTTCAATGGTCATAACAATCATAAAAACAGCATAAACATTAAAGCAACAAGGAAATAAACAATTAAAATATTATTTGATAGAAATAAGAATAATAATTTCTCCATTTATATTATAAAATTTTATTAACATAAATTTTAATCCTGATAATAATAATAATAATAATAATCATAATATTAATAAAATTCATGCGTCATCATCATAAATAAATTATTAACCATATCACCTTCAGAATTTTTAATAACAATTATAACAGGAATCAAGCTAATCCTCATAATAACTTAAATCATTATCATGTTAATAATCAGAATAATCATTATCATCAAATCGTTATAAAAAAATTTGGTCCTTATCAGAAATTTCATGATATTGATAATAATAATTTTGGCTTCCGATTGGCAGAAGATCAATCAAAGGCTATCCAGACTGTTTAAAGACGGTGCGTTTCTTTTATGTCTCCATATTCCAGACTGAGTTATAGTGTCCCTAAAATTTTCACGATTCGTGGTACCTCTAATGCAGCCAAAACTGGCCAATCTATGATAAAACTGAAGGTAGAGGTCAAGGTGAGCTTGTCCTCATACAGTATCATTGTCATGACAGGGAATAAATTTGGTCAAGCTCTAAAAAATCACTCTTTCTCATCCTATTTCAAACTTATCTTCAACTGATAAAACATCAAATCTGGTATCAAAAATATCAGCTTTTCTACTTTTTTCTCTAATTTTATTTTCAAAATAAAGTGAGAAGCGTATAAATTTTTTGTTCAATTTAAAGTAGTTGGTTTTTGTCCGAATCGGTGTTGAGCATACGCATCAAAAACGATGTAAAAAAAGGAAATGGGAATGTGGACATGTGTTGTAAAAGCATTGCAGACACTGAAACGAGTATTCGAATTTCCCTAAATTATTTAACCGATTGTAATCATTGGTGGTCAATTACGCGAAAAAAGGTTGACAAAGTTTTCAAATAATTTTTCTGAAACCACACCGGATTTTGTTAACAATTACCTCTTTATGTTAGTTTTTTCCATTAAAGCACCCCATGAAACCCCCCAGCCAAAACATATATCTTATTTTATTATAGTTAAATCATTGTCGGAGTGTGTGTGTGTGTGTGTGTGTGTGTATGTGGGGTGCTATGATTTTTGTTACTTGGCTGAAGACTGAAATGGGAAAGACCCAAAATTCATATTTGCGTCGTGTTGAAGCATTTCATTGTAGGGGTGGTAAGTCGTTACAAGGTACCACAGTGGAGGGGGTAATGGATAAGGTCCAATCCCTGCCCCCTCAATAAAAACTAGATCCGCCCATGTGCGTTATACCCAAACAGAACTGAGAGCTTGCAGATGCTGACGCAATTTTTTTTTGGATCTATTAGACCATCTCCCCCTTTCAAGAAAGGAACAGATTTGTAATTAAATTAAGTGAGTCAAATTTTCTATCAATCAGATTGCAGCAAACTAGAATTTTCAGCAGAAAGTTCTAGTGCAAATTTAATGTTTTTCTTGAGAGGGTGAAGATTCTTTTGGTGGATACCACAGGTAGGGATTGTTAAGAAGATCCAGTTTTCAGTCTTACCTGCCATGCGATGACGAATATCCAGCCCTCGAAGAATGAGAAAAGACAGAATAGGAGCGGGACCAGGAGCACGTGACCAAGGACGTCTGCGGGGAATGACATGGAGATGACTGAGAAGGCGATCGAGGCATTCTGACAGCCTGTCTCGAAGCCCACAGTCCTCTTCTGCTTCTGAGTGAGACAGAACATGGCCGAGAGGGCGTAGCCGAAACAGAACCCTAGAACAAAGTCTAATAAGAACATCTGTTAGTTTGAAGAATTTTCTGGAGCGTGTAGAAGAACGAAGATGATCGTTGGACTGGTTTTCGCAAAATACTTGGATAAATAGTTTTATATAAGTTTCAGCACCGAAAAAATTGATTAATTGTCTAAGGTTATAATGAAGTATAACAAACAAGGTATCCAATTTGTGATTCCACTTGTGATTCTCACAAGCCATAAATTCCACATTTCAATGCATATATCTATTCTTATGATGTTTACGATGAGTGGACTTGCCTAATATGGGCATGGTAGCGGTGGCTATCCAAATGTCTATGCTGGACATCTGCATGAGGGAGTAGTTCATGAAGAAGAAGAGTATCATGGAGATGACAATGGCCAGCATGCCACTGAAGGAGCCAGTCTTAGCCACAACTCCCCGCATGTTGGGGTACTTCATCACGAACAAGTATCCAGCCGCCACTGGGATGAGGATGAGGAGTAGAGACAGCAGGATTGTGTGGTACGGAATGGACATGGTCGTGCCTGCAACACCATAGAAACAAACATTTTCAAAATTAGTTCAGAAAAACGCTTTTTTTTTCACTGAAAATGAACTTTGCGATTGCGATTTCCCACTGAAACTAAATTTCCGAACACAATGTTGAGCAGAAACAAAGTTCACTGGTCACAACTCAAAGTTCACAAGTTCACTGTTTTTTTTTTCAAAGCTACCGTGTATATTAATTATACTTTTTGAAAAATAAACAGAAACTTAATAATCATGATACTTGATGCTTGCAAGTAATTGGTAGAAAAATAATTTCTGTTTTAAAAAACAATAAAATCAGTAGCGAATTTAGCGGGAAAGCTTGACAGAACAAAAATAACATTGTCTTTAGCGGTTTTTATAAAACTGTCTTTAGCAAAAGCAAAAATTGATTTTTTTAACAATGCGAATGCTTGGAAGTACAAATTTTACCTTTGGTCCAGTTTCGAGTATACAGCCACAAGTTAGAGGGCATCATTCCGAAAGCCAACAAGGTAGAAAGGGTAGTCATTGTTATGCTAAGTGAGCAGTCTCCTTTTGTGTAATAAGTCACCATGTTAGACATAACACCACCTGGTGAACACGCCATTATTAAAGCCCCTATTGCATGCTCAGCCTCCAATTTCAACAAATGAGCGACGAGAAATGAAACGAGAGGCATGATAACAAACTGCGACACGAATCCCGCAAGAGGTCCGAGTGGTTTCTTCACGTGGTTTCTGATATGTTTCAACTTCATTTTTGCTCCCATTGCAATCATGATTAGAATCAGAATAAATACATTGATTGTCGTGAACGCATTTTGCAACGCCCGGTCGAAGTTTTGGTGGGTCAGAATATTTTCATCGGAGTTTTCCAAATGCTGAAGATGCAATTTTATGTCTGGATTTTCGTTCTCAAATAAATCCATTTTGTTGTAAAACTGCTCTTTTTTCCTAGGTAAAATGGTAACTATTCAACTATGAAGCAATTAAGAGGAAATTGGGTAATATTTCGAGACGAAAGGAAATAATTGAATAGTACGGCTGTCGCCTTTTATCTGCAAAAAGGAGAAGAATTGATATTGGATACGTCAACGGGAACTGCAAATATGCTCTGATAAATAGCAAAAAAAGATAAAGTATTCAGAATGGAATTAAACCTTTGTTTTCACGTCAAACTAAGTCCAGAAAAACTAAATCTTTGATCATTTTCCAATGTTTGATGATACGAGACGAGATATAGCTACTTTTTATCTCACCTTTTTTATAAATAAAACGCCAGTTGGTCTGGTTATACGTGACTGCCTAATTGTGAAGTGTATTGGGAATGAACTTACCAGGTCAGTAAGTTTTCAGACATCAAATGGTAAAAAATAGATCAGCACAAGTTGGAAATTATGAAATAGGGATAAAATTCACGCTAAAATATGAGCTTGCTAAAATAATTGGCGTGCTCCCCTTCAAAAAAGAGGTGATTATTGTATTTTTCAAACTTTGTGGCGAAAAAAAAAGTCAATTTGAATGAGATGAAAAATTTCCTGGCGCGAATGTATTTTTTGGTGCTATTTCAACCAAAATTACCAATATCGGGCTAAAGAAATTCAAACCAGATGTGGGATAAAAAGTTTACAAAATTGACAATCACTTGAACTCCGCGAGCACTCCAACGAAATTGGAAGGAAAACTGGAGGCTTTAAAACATTCGCTCTTCCTTCAAAATAAAAATATTGATATTTTGATGACAGTGTTAAGCAATATTGGCACTGGTAACAAAACAAAGAAATTATAGATTAAAAAAACACAAAAGCAAGAAAAAGTATGAATATATGCACACAAATCTGGTGCAGAAAAAGACAATAAATCAGCGGCTCTAACACATTTTTGAAGTTTTTAAATTACTTTTTTGAAGTTAATGACACTTTTCTCACCAAGTTTATATATAGGCTTCAGTGGGTAGGAATTCTAATCCTCAAAGGACCTTATAAATTATTGAAATGAAAATAACCTACATTAGACGTGTTCTATTTCAGCGTGAGGAGGTTCAAGTTACCATAGAACGGATGCGCTCAGTCGATTTTGTATCTATACTTGTAGTACGCATTGACCATTGCCAGAAAAAAACTCCTCAAAATGGTTCAAAATGAGCAAATTTGTTCGTGCTTCCTCTCTCAGTCTTGAAATTAATAAAAACAGTTTGAATTAAGAAGAGTGGTGAAATGAGATGAAAAATTAATGACCCGCAAACAAATTTCTGTGTGATCGGTTTGAAACGCGATGCAGCGTGTTGAGGATTTCCGATACCCTTACCATGAATTTGAACTAATTTGTGGCGAAATTAGGCAGGGAGAAATTAGCTGTAAACTTGGGCAGAAAATATAGGGAATTGCTTCAGTTTTTCAACGGTGTGCAGTATTTGAACAAGTTTGGCGACAACTTTGCCGAACAGTTTTTCCGGCAACTTTTTCAAACCAACTTTTGTGCAATTATCCGACCTCTGTCACTGCCCTAAAACGACCATTTAGAGAATACTTTTGGTCAGTCGAGTCGGCCTCTTTAGTTAGATTTCTTAGGAAAATAGAGGAGAATAATTAGGAAAAATAAGACGACCTGAATCACCGCCCCCCGGTCACTCTGACTCCCCCCCCCCTTCACGCTCTTCTGCATACGCTACTGTTTCCCTGTTTCAGCGTAGAGTTATATGCTATCTAAAAGGTCTGTATTTTACCGTTTAACTTCCCGCTTCAGTTTGTAATTTGTTACTGAAATGACGCAGAATGCAAAGGGTGCTCTTAAACTTAAACAACAGAGCGTTTACCAAATGACGTACGTTTTTTATGCCTCAATTATTTCTTTATTTATTCTTCTTTCATTTAGCTGATGAATTGACCTCAGCAAAATGGAGGCGGATGTCTGCACAATACCTGTGCGTAAATACAGTTTGTTGATGATTGGCTTGATATGAAAAGAATCCCACTCAATAATTGTTCCCGTTCATAGAGGATAGAAACGTGCGAGAATTTTCTTCTATTTGATAACTCTTTTTGATAACTCTATTTGCTAGCCCAATTTACCCTTCCAAATAACTGAAGAAAAGAATGATAGATAGCAGATTTTTAAGTAAGGGCCTTATGAAAAAATAAAGGAATAAAATAAGCGACAATAAAATTTGCGGCGCTCTAAATGAAAAATGAAGGAATTGCCAATGAAAAATGAAGGTGATTTATAGTATGCCAATTTTTCGAGTATGCTAATTGGTGCGCTGAAGATGTTTTCAACTCTCGATATCTTCGTATTTTTTCTCGTTGTTGCTTTCACGTACTGAGGGACTTGAGGGTAAACTAAAGCTGCCATATTGGAAAAATTGTCAAAATTTCGCACTTTTCATCTAATTTTTGCCCCCTACAATGGTTGCTTGCACACAAGGACCTTGAGCCTTGAAGTTCAGGTAGAGAGTAAGTTGAGAATTCTCGAGGGGATTTATTAGCGAAATAACGAGGAATGCTAGATGAACAAAAACGCATTAAGGAGCTATAGCAGGTTTTTAACGGGATTCCGAAACTCTTGAACAAAATCTCATGCATAAATTTAACATGAAAGAAAACCAATAATCATCAAAATTGAAAGGGTTTGGGAAAGCAAAAGGATCTTTTCCCACTAATGGATGTTTTAAAAAATAAGGTAAGTGAATGGCACCAAAAGGATTTCCAAATAAATCTCCCTATTTAAGCTTTCGCACAAAAAATAATAAATAATAAGCTGTTTGTTGTTAGTTTTAGTGCTTTGCAGTTTCAATGATTTTGATAAGACGACAATGGGACAGTGTATTGTTTTATGCAAATCCCGTTAATCCAACAATGCTTCAAACGAAATGGCATATGCTCCATAATTTTTTTTAGTTCTTTGTCTGACATGCAAGTGGTGCATTCTGCTAAAACAATAATGGTCTCTGACTTTTCGAATAATTTAATTAACTTGCAAAAACACCAATTCTTACGGCACGGAGCATAATGCGTATGACAAGTAGGAAAATAAATCTCTGGGGGTCCGTATAGTGGTATTGAAAAAAATTAACGTCCAGCCTGGTACTTAATGGTTCAACAGAGACCCAAAAGAGGACCTGAAATACATAATAGCGCGTGACTTAAGACCAACACAGAAGTTAAAAAAGACACCAGGTTGCTTCTCAAGTAAAACACAAAAATTATTCGATGACTCAGTTACCATGGTTAAAAAAAACTTTCGTAAAATTTGGAGTTTAAATATTGCTAACACGATTTTTTTGGTTTATTTTGTAAACTTTGTCAGCCCAACGCCAACGTTCAATCGCTGAAATTCTAAAAATCATTAACATTCACGCCACTTTTAGCCGTGGTAGTTTGGCGTTTTAATTCACGCCAACATATAATTCCCATTCCCATCAATTTGGCCTTCCAATTCCCATCCGATACTGTTTTTTGACGCGTTGTGAATTTTTTCTTGGGAAGTTCGAATAATCGGACTATTATTTGCCCGCCTATTTTTTGTAGGCCTTATTTCAACAATGTATGAATTTTTCTTGGGCTTTAAAACAATTTTAAAAAGAAATTACAGGTTGCCTTTTTAGTTGTAAATTTATGAACTCGACTCTCTGTAGATTACTTTTTATCGTTGTCTGTTTGTTTTACAGCTTAAATGGTTTCGACTGATGTTATATCGACCTTTTAGCTGATTATGTGTTGTTTGAAGAATAATGATATATTGACTTTTGTTGTTTCAGGAGGGTAGGGTGTAATAACTTCGAGTTTCGAAACATAATAGTTCAAATTTTTCCTTTTTGGTGGTGTTTTTTTTGTGTTCGTTTTCGGCTGAAGGGTTGTCCACTTAAAAATGTCGTCTAAGTGACTGCTCGGTTATCGATACCAAATGCTGTCTAACGTATATATAGAAAGCATTTGGTATCTATATATACTTGAGGGTAGATACTCTTGATGACTTCGTATTTTTTCTCGTTGTTGCTTTCACGTAATGATGGACTTCAGGGTAGATTAAAGCTGCCCTATTGAAAAAATTGTCAAAGTTTTGCACTTTTTATCTAATTTTTGCCCCCTTCAATGGTTGCTTGCACACAAGGACCTTGAGCTTTGAAGTTCAGGTAGAGAGTAAGTTGAGTAAGTTGAGAAGAAAGATGAAGAAATACTGATTTTGCGCCGCTCAGTGCAAAAAACCCTATTTGTGCTTGGATAATGTGTGTGGTTTCGCGACAACTCGAAACAAAAAAACTTGTAAAAAAGACAACTCGTAACAAAAAACAACTCGCAAAGTTTTAAAACTAGTTTTAAACTTAAATAATTTGTAAATTTCGTAGAAAATCCCATACTCTGTTGACAGGCTTGCAACACGTTGGCGCGATTGCGGTGGTGAGCATACTGCGAGCTGTCTCTAAATGCGAGTTTTATACAGCCAAATTTTGACTGTTTAACTTAGCAGTTTTTGGACAGTTTTTATGCCATTTCAAAAATAGTGTTATTCTGGAGTCAAATGTGCGAAAAGTTATACCCGTGATAGTTTTCTTAAAGCTAATGGATTTATAAATGTCTTATTTGGCTAATTTGGGAGAATTAACGCACAGTATATTGTTATGAACGGTAACTTCCCAAATGGCATAATTCCCAAATGGCATAAAAATGGAAACTTTTCCCAAATGGCATAAATTCCAAGTTTTCATTGTAATTTAAACGTTTTCTATCAATTTCTATTTCTATCATTTTGCCAGGAACGAAAGCATGTAAACAAGATTTGGAACTAATTGCTTCCAAACAAATTTAAGCAACAGATTTGTCGTAAAAAATTGACCACAAGAAGCTTATTAATAATCGCAAGCTTATGCTTCTTGCTTTTGATAAAAAGTTCTACAATTTTTTCACGATAAAATGTCAATCAACATTTGAATTGACAATTTGACTACTAATTTTCTCGCATTTATCACGAAAAAATTGTTCTCGATTTTTCCAAAGCACCTGTTGCATGAAATTTATGCCATTTGGGAAATTTTTCATTTTTATGTCATATGGGAATTATGCCATTTGAGACGTAATCGTTAGTTATGAACGTTCTCATAACACGCTTATGCGGTCAATTAAATCGTTCCATTTTGAATCGAAGCAAATTATTTGACCCATTGTTAAGATACGAGACGTTAAATATCACCGGTTATCAGGGGCGGATCTACAACTTTCTCGAGGGGGGGGGGGGGGGTGGATTCTCAAAAAACTTTTTTGAAAATTTGTCGACTTTTTTTAGGTCGATCAAGTTGATTTTTAGAGCTCTCCCTTTAGCACGGTTTAGTTCGCTCTGGCCAAATTTTCTGCGCTGCAGGCAAAATTTAAAAAAAAAAAGTCCAAAAAAGGCGTTTTAGGCACTTTTTGGAAAATTTTTACCAAATAAATAGCGTTTTTTCGGCGCGCGCTACGCCCTCAAAATTAGTATGTATTGGCGCCCAAGGCGCCTTCAGAAAAATTTTAGGGTCGGTCGGCCAAAAATGGATTTCTTAAAAAGTAACAAGGGGGGACCCTTTGGGTCGGCAGGGGGTCGAAAACTATTTGATTGGCCTTAAAATTTGTGTTTTTTGGCGCGCGCTCCCCACTCTAAAATAGTATTAACCAACCCCCCTGCCCACCCCAAAAAAAATCTGCTACTGGTCGGAACATTCAATCTGTCGTCCTCATGTACGAGCAGTCTTGCTGAATTTTAAAACTCTTCGACTAGCCGCTAACAGTGTTTAAAAATCGTGATAATTACCTGGAATCTCAGATGGAAGTTCCTAGTAGAGCAGACTAAAGTATTAATTAAGTCAGTTTGATAAATACCATTTGAGTCGATTTGACATGTCAATTTCAAACATCAGTGGTTGAAATGAATTCAAAAGGAATGGTTTTTTCATAATAGTGCAGGACACTGACAAAAATAGTTTGCTCTCCGTTCAACAAGTTAATAAGGAATTCGGTTTAGTTTTGCATCACTATTAATTTATTAGAAATTCTACTACCGTCAATAAAAATAGTTTATACCAAAACTTGGTACCATTTTCCGGCCAATACGCTAAATGCTATTTGACTGAACGAAAAACGTCTTTAACTGTCATAAGATTTTGAGCTTTTTTAATAGTTCGCGTCACAAGAACATTGTGTCGTCAAGTGTACTACTGTTCAAGATTAGGACCATATGTTACAATTATAAAGGTTAATGTGTTTGTAAGCAAATTGAAAAAAAACTAAATAAAAAAACTGCTCGCAAAATCTTGTTATCTGGAAGGCTCCGACTTCTTTTAAGGTATATGCAGTAGTTTTGTCAGGAAAAAATCATGAAATTAAAAAGAAATTAATTTCCATTTTTTGTCAGTTTTGTTGTTTTTTCATTTTTTCTCCTGCACTCAATGGCAAGTTTAAATTGATAGTTTTCTCGAAAAAAAACAAGTGAATTGGATTTATAAAGTTGCCTCAATTCAATTTGGATTGATCAAAGCCGCCACACACGCTAAAACTTAACAGAAAATGCTAATTAATTACCGATTTTTTGGCCAAAGTTTTCCAAAAAGTGCCCTTTTTGGCGTTTTTCAAAAATTTGTCTGCGGCGCACAAAATTTTGTCCAAATTACGGTCTTTATAGTGATTTGAGAGACCTCAGAAAATCAGTTAGCTCGACAAAATTTTCAAATGTTTTTTTTTGAAAATCTGCCATCCCTCCCCCCCTCGAGAAATTTTTAGATCCGTGCCTGGTTGAATGGAAGGAAAACATGTTACTCTAATTTTATATACTATCTATATCTATGAATAGCATGCTTCGTAGCTTAAGACTGTGTTTCAATAAACTAAGGATGAAGGTTATTCATAGAACTCCATAGTATGGAAAGTGTCACAGATTTTCCTTGCTTTCTTCTCAAAGAGTTTTATGAATCGGTAGAAAGTCTTAAAGGCATTTTATATTTCTTTTGTGTGAATAGTAAAGTTAGAAATTTTTGATAGTAAATTCCTCAGCGATTAGTCGACTGCAGTTCAAACTTCTCATAATCCTGCTCGTACCGAAAAATATCCTGTTTTGCCACTGCGATTGAGTTCCAAATCGAATTTCCAAGAAGTCGCAACGTAGCACTTCTTCGTGACTCATTTGGAACTGTATGAAAACGTGCTCGGATGTCGCTGCACTTGATGATCCGGGTGAAAAACTTCCAAACTTCTTGTCGGAAAGCAGGACTCAAATAGGCGTATGATAAAACATTGAGAGCTCCTAGGCGAGCAGGAGTTTTGAATTAAATCTAATTTTTCAGAAATCATTTAAGTTTGAGTTTTTAGTTTCATTTCGAAATCGTTTGACTCTACCAATAATTTTCACCACCAAATTGTAGTCCTATGCCTCATTTACGATTCCTTATTTACGATTCCCCACTTGATATTGCCGATCTGATATCTGGTTTTGATACGGATGATATCCTAATTTTTTAAACCGTTAGTATATACTACTTTTATGGGGGAGCGTTCGATCATAAAAAAAACACAAGTTTTTGCTAAATACGTTCTTTGAAGCACCTATGGGTTCTTCTAACTTGGAATAGCAAAACACTAGTGAAGCAAATACAGAAGGTATTTTGTTCTCAGAGACGTAGAGCCATGTCTGAGAGCTTAGCTTTATTTGATCCTACTTGTGTATATATGTTGTTTGAGTGCTTTTCCGTAATAACTAGTTTTCTAAATGTACTAAAAGAAATTTTTGTGATAGAACTTTAAGCACTAAGTTTTTATGTATTTGATTTTTTTCTGGACTCCTGCCTATAGTTACGCCACAGACGGGTGGATAGAATATCATGAACACGTGGAATGTATTATGACGACTGAACCCATAATACATTTCGTACATTTTCACAGCCACCAAAGGTGAAAGCGAGAACGTGTATAAAAACGCTGATATCGAAAGTCTGATCATCGTTTTCAGAACTTGAAAAGAGCAATCGGCAATCGCAGTTTGTCCGCCAAGATCCGAGTTACATGATTGCAAGTTTCGATTCTGGCTTTTTACTCGAGCTTGGATCCAGTTTTTGTAAGCCAACCGCAGTGATTTCAAAAATAATGTGAGGGTTATTGTCATTACAACAATTAAGTTGGCGTAGTAGATTGTCGTGAGGGTTCGACCGAGACCTGTGACTAGACACTTCGTTCCATTGTCTCTTATTTCGTGGGTGAAGTTCCCACGACACCCCCTCGTCATCATGCCTAGTAGAAGATGTTCAAGCGCTTTTTTTCAAAGACTTTTCAGTTAAAAAACAGACCCTCCAGATTCACCGGGCAAACAGCAAATGGGGTTGCATAAAGACTATCATAACATCCTCCATTTTTAAATCTACATAGATTTAAAGGAGCAAGAAGTCCGCTTGTATTAAAGCGAAGCCGTTAATGGATCGAAAACTTTAATCTTTGAAATATTCCTTTGTACTGGGTTGTTTAAACTTTATGAATATTTCCACGACAAAAAGTGTGCCGCTCCGGTAGTGATGGCGCCCAGCAATCATATGATTGCTGGATCAAATCGCACGTGCGCTGCAATTTGCAGGTAATAGTCATATCTTAACGGGTTCTGGTTATATGAGCTCTTGCCAATCTAAATAAATAACCTTCGTGTTAGGTCTCCAGTTTGGTTGACTAAAAAAATAGTTCTGTGAAAGATGTCTCTTCATACGTTATGTGAAAACAATATGAAAAATTTAGCGCCTAGTTACGAATTAACAACGCTGAATGTCAATAAATGTCGCACGTTAATTATACAACTTTACAAAAAAAAATTTCATTTCAACTTAGGGTGTCACTCTTTTTCAGGTTATCAAATAAATCTGGTCAAAAGTGGCTAGGCAAAAAGTCTCAAATGATTGGACGAAAATAAAAACGACTCGAGCTCAAGTATTGCGTCATTTTATTCGAAAGTTTGAACACTAAATGCTTTTTCCAACAAAAAGGCCTATCAGGAAATAGCTTTCTTACCTATTCTCTTACTCTCGTTATGATTTGTTTAGGTTTGAGCAAGTTTCCGCCAAAAATTTTCCTGAGCACAAATTTCTGTCAATCTTCCGACTTTCGAAGAGTTGGACAGATTATTTTGATGCGGTTTTTCTTTTTGAATTTCGAAATTTTAGCTAATCAATATTAAGGAATTTTTCTACATCATTCGAAAAATTTTAGCGTTGTTTTCAAACTTCACACAAAAGTTTTTTTTAAGTTGCAATTATTGTGTAATTTGGTAACTGCTATTTGGGCCAAATTAGTATAATTAACGCTCAAAATGATACAGACTGTTGTACCAATAATTTATAAAAATAGTTGTTCCGTCTGTCGAGGAAAATGTGGAATATTTAACGTTGGGGTGTTTTTTAACCAATCAATCTTCCTTCAATTCTTAACTAAATGTTTTTGTCGAGTTTTTTATAACGCGCAAAAAAAATGATGTCTGAAGCTTAAATGTAAACAAAAATTTCACCTGTGATTACTTTTTATAGAATTATGGAGGGTTTGAAATTTGCTAATTAGGCCAACTTGGCAAAACAAAGGCGCGATATATGATTACGAGACTGAATTGTGCACTAGATAGACTAGAAATTTGGTGTGTGTAAGTGTGTGCAATCCAGGGACAAGTCTTTGATAATGCTAAAACTTTGTCGGAAGGATCGAACAAAACAAATGAACAAAAAATAGAAAAAAGAGCCTTTTTTTGCGGAATTCGCTTTAAATTCACAAAATAAACAGTTTGGCCTCATTAACATTTGCGTGCGGGGGTATGAATTGGAAAAATATACTGATAAAGTTTTTTAATGATGTTTTTGTCTATTTCTTAAAGCGAAAGTTTTTGAGTTGGCCTTAAAAACATTCAGACTCTATCAATTTCAACATAACAGAGCATGTGTATGAGTGTGTATGGGGCATGGGCGGATAAATCATTGGGGTTTGTGGCTATCAAAAAAAGACATACAAAACCCTCAAAGTGAATAATATATTTTTTATTTTTTATTTTTGTGGCGCAAAAAGTGGGAAATCTTCGAAAAATGTTTTCCCAAATTTTTTTTTGCTCCAATTTTTGTTACGCAAATGGCGGAATATTTGTAATCGGGTGGGTTTTTTTTTCTTCAGACAAGTTTCGACTTTTTATTTAAGAATTTTTGACAACTTCTTTTTCAGGCAAAAAATATTGTTGTCCTGAGGTCAAATTAGAAAAGATATTTTACCTGTGGGTAATTTTCCTAAAGTTATGGGGGTTTAAAGATTGCCTCTTTGGCCAATTAGGGAAATTAACGCGCGATATATTTCGCGCTATTAACGCATAAGCGGAGGTTTATTCCCTCATAGAACACGTTCCAAATTGGTTGAAACAGGCTATTTGTCATAATTCTACGTTACTAGATGCAAAATCTACCACTTTGTACTTTATATGGCGTGTGGGGGGATGCTTAAAAAAACTAAAGTTTGATTTTTTTTTCTATTTTTTTGAACACTGCTTCAATTTTTTAAGATGAACACTGCTTCATTTTTTTAAGGTGAACACTGCTTCATAGACCTTAAAACACTGTCCAAACATTCAAGGCTCTTTGCCCTGATACAAGCAGTCTTATTTTTATTTGTTTAAAATTCATTTTTGATGAAAAATTTTGTCAATTATGCCTAGTGTTCATACTTTTAACGATAGCTGAAGTTCTATATTCACACCACGGATTAAAAACTTGACTAATCAGAAGAAAAAAAGGAAAAACCATTTTGTAGTTTTTTTATGAATGTGGTCGGATCAGTTCTTGAATCTTGCACAGCAACCGGCTATTTTTAGTGTCTTTTGATGTTGTAATGATGTTCTCCTGAAATTTGTTGCTGCGAAAAACTTTATTTATTCCTATCTGAAGCGATTGGGAACTGTACCGTTGATACAATTTTTAACCAGTTTTTCTTATCGACGGAAAAGGCGGTCGAAGTATGCAGGGCTTTGCCCTGTTACAGAAAGACGTAATATTATCTGAACCGCAAATTGCACTCTTAAAAAGTTACCATTTTTAAATTTTGATTACAGTTTTTCAATTCTCAAAAAAAACTTGCAGCCCTTATGAGAAAATACAACCTCTTCCTAACAAATCGAAATGATGAAGCTTTAAGAAACAGCACGATACATGAAGTATATCTATTCTGTGGCTTTCGAAAAACAAATATATGCGTTCTCGGTCGGAACTTTTTATTTCGTGGATCGAGGTCTGTTTTATGTTCAGATAACCGTGACCGAGTATCGGTTTTTCCTGACTATCGCGACCCAAAGTGGTTATTTCTAGACTGCCTCGACCAAAACTTTCAGATTTTGCGGACCAATGAGATGCGGGAAAACAAGAGAAATGTGCGCGATCGACTAACAGTTATGCGCGAACGGAACGACGAAGCAAATTTACTCAGCCGGCGCAAACTTTTGTTGGTATAACTTTAAATATGCACGCGTAAATTGTTTTTCTTACGGCGGAGCTCGACTCGGTTGACAATATAATTCATTCCGTTAACCAAATCTCTTGACTGTATTCTTATGCGAACATCCTCTCGCACCTGGTCCTAAGTTCTGAATTGGGTAAGGAGGGTGCCCAGATGTTGCAAAGGTGAGAATAAACCCATATGGCCACGTGAACAAATGACATAAGAAGAGGAATTTCCGGGAACTGCCGAACAGTCTCCAATTTGGCTCGATCGTCAAACATACGTTCAAAATCAGCATCAGAGACCTATAAAACAATCCAAAAATGATACGTGATGTCAAGATCGACCAACGAATTTGTCCCAAATATATAACTACCAAAAACGCTCGAAAGTTGCATGAAAGGCTCGCAGTTCA